>NW_004797933.1:55773-58788 GCF_000002075.1 Aplysia californica | reverse complement strand
CCCATCACCCCCCACCCCACCCGCACCCCCACAACACAACACGAGGGAACTCCAGCGAGCCCCGTGGAAAGCCCTCATGGTCAAAACGCCCAATGATTCGTGAAAACTGTTATGCTAAACTCCCATGGTCCGCCCTCACTTTGGTCAGCGTGGACAATCATGCGATTAGGCCGACCTATTCTTTCTGGTAAATCGAAATAAAGTGATCGCTTTAAGGCCCGACCCCTGGCGGCCGTCTGCAAATCTCTCCACCAGACAGTTTGGCGCCAGAAGTCTATTCCCGAGCGCTGGCCACAAGAACACAACAGTTTTTCTTCTTCTATTCTCCAACGTATTTTTTCCTCATTTTTTTCTCTTTTCCCGTTTTTATTTCTTTCTCTTCTGCTTTTGGTATTCTCTTGTTTTCATTTCCTCCCCCTCGTCATCCTGCTGTGTTCTGCTGTTGTTTTTCCTCTCTAAACCTTCAGTTCGGGCTGTGTCTAGGGTTACGATAAAAGGGCGTATCTCATATTTTGTTAGTTTTGTTCCTCTGCTTTAGGGTCTTGTTTTCGTTTTCCCTTTTCTTTACGTGCTGTGTATAGAGAGTACTTATTGAGGATACACAAAAACGTGTGTAGTGGTGGTAGTGGTGTTAGTAGAGAAGAGTTGGGGGTGAGTTGTTTTTTGTTGGATTCTTTTTCTCTTATTCTTATGTTAAGCAGGTCGAGATTTATAGATTGCTGATAGTCATGAAAACACGACGGATTCTCTGTTTACGCCTCGTTTCATAACGTTTAATTATAATTGAAGGTATATAATTCTGTGCTGGCTTTATTGTTTTCATATTATGTTTGCGTAAACCAGTGTTAAGGTGCTTGTTTATGGGGGTTTGTAAAAAAGAAAGTTTGTGATGCGGATAAATAACAGGAGTAGTCAGGTTTTCTGATGTACTATGGGGAGTGATGTGTGTTTTATTTTATTCCCATGTTTTTAACTCGTCTTTAGAGGCACACGGACGACAGACAGACAGACAGACAGACAGACAGACAGACAGACAGACAGACAGACAGACTGACAGACAGCAAAAGAGATAGAGAAAGAGTAAGAAAGAAGGGGTGAGAGAGCGATAGAAGGAGAGCGAGCGAGAGAGAGATAGAGGGAGAGAAAGAGAGAGAGAGAGAGAGAGAGAGAGAGAGAGAGAGAGAGAGAGAGAGAGAGAGAGAGAGAGAGAGAGAGAGAGAGAGAGGGAGAGAAAAGTTGTAAACATATTATACCTAGACACAGTATGGAAGATTTATGTGGCAAACTCCCTCGGTTCTGCCTATCAGCTCAGCACCAACCCGCGTTCAGTTAAATGCATATATCCTATCAGAAATGATAATTTCCTACTTGCGTGCATGGAACTCAATGTCTTCCGCTTGTAACAGTGTTGAACTTAATCATTACCCCACAGATGCCAATCGACTTTTAGTTTCAGAACCATGAACGAATGCGTTGATGCCAAACTGATGTTTTGTTTTCCTTTTTGAAAAGTCATTATTATTTTCAACTTGCCCCCCCCCCCTCATCCACACCATACCGATACACGAGGTAAACAATAGATTCTTTGTCATCCTGTGCAGAAGACATGAGTTCGAATCCTGCGTGCGGAGGAGTTTGACATCAACGCATTGCTCATGTTTCTAGACCTAAAAGTCAATTGACATTTGCGGCTAAGTTCAACACCGTTGTTGCCTGAAGTATCTTCTTCTGACTTCTGGGACGCTGTCTCATTCTCAGGTCGAGCTGGCCACGACAGGCAGAGTGGAAATCATTTGCTTCCGAGATTATTTAAATTGCGTCAATGAGGGTGCTCAAATGTCACAAGAAACGAAGAGATGTGTTGTATTGGAACCCATAGGGTAAAAGATCGAGGGGAAGGTCAAGTGAAACCCGGAAAAGATTCACAGAGCATGATATACAGAAAAAATTGGAAGACATTATGTAATAATATCAAGAGACTAACTCAGAAAAGGGGAGGTTGGGAAGTGTTTTTTATTGTTCGTGGTCTATAACGTGATACAAGATAACAATTTAATGATAGATAGTGGGCGTAAAACGATTACAAGTACAAATTAACCCCCAAAGCAACATTATCTGAACACATATCCAACCCCCGTGACCACCAGCTCTTGATCCTTCCACCCGACCTCCAACCTCCAGCAGTGACCAGTTACGACAAATTCTTGGACCAGACACATCTCCGCATTGTGCCGTCGTCCCCCGCTAGACCTCTCTGTCCGGAACAGGACAAGCCAGGGTCCCCCTTCCCCCTCCCCCTGCCCTCCCTCGTATCTCTTATTCTTATTGTTCACCTCCGGCCCGTGGAGCCGAGCTAGAAAAACAAGCGCGTCCAAAGCTGAGCTATGTGAAGAGAGAAAAGGGCCATTGATCGCGGCGAAAGCTTAATTGCTGTTTATCTTACATTTGTCTACCGAGGCCTCGCGCCAGTACGGAACATGATGCCCCCTCTGGGCAATCGCCACCAGAGCATCACGAGTTCTCTGCTTTTCCTCTCTTACACCCTTCCACTGCCCTCTCGCCACCCCAACCTAAACCCCACCCCTCAAAAATAAGGAAAAAAAGTAGAGTAAAAATACCAAAAAGGAAAAAAAAGAAAGGTGGAGAAGTAAAACCCTTTATGGGGTCCAGCGATAACTTTTTTAATCCATTTTTTCCTGTTATTCCTTTTCTTTTGTCTTCATTATGTTTTGGTTCTTTGTCGCTGTGCTTTTCAAGTCCAGTGCACATTAAGTCGATCTGTTTGTCTGGCTTTGCTACGGAACTCTGAAGCTCCTAGGATTTTTTTGTCTTTTTCTAGGAAGACCTGAGAGACAAAAGGTACTGTTGATCTACAACAACTATAAATATATCCCTGTCCATTTGTCTTTTGTTGCCTTTTTTTCAATTTCTCTTTATGGTTCTTTCTATCTCGTACACACATTTCCGACTTTTCGCCCCCCCCCTTCCCACCTTTCATTCTATCTCTCTCCATCC
>NW_004797933.1:45900-55673 GCF_000002075.1 Aplysia californica | reverse complement strand
TCTCTCTCTCCCTCTCTCTCTTTCTCTGTTACTATTCACTTCCCAGATTTTTTGTTCCGATCCAAAACGTCTGATCCGGTCGCCATAAAATGATCTCGGTACTTATCTGATTTAGTAGTGTACAAATAATATTTTCATTCTTTCAATAAGTGTCGATTCCATCAATGTCCTTGCTGGTCTTGAGGGCAAGCTAGTATGTTTGCTTTTAGCTTTTTGTGGGTCAAGCAGCATTGGACATTGCATTGTTACCTGGAGACCGGCAAGATGCTGGTCGAGGGGAAATAACTCATAGTATCTACAAGTCATGCGTAGGAGAGGTGGGGGCGTTTTCTTTTTTCTTTTACTTTTTTTTTCTAAATTTCTTTCTAGTAATGAGACTTCTCTAGTACATGGAATATGATATTCTTTTCACAAAAAGGTCTTAAGACGACAATGATGTCTTTATTCTCTGTTGTTTGTATATCGAATATATACGCCTGTTATGTGACAAAGTTTATGTTCATTTAGGTAGCAAGCTGCTTCTGCCCGCTCGTTGTAGCTAACCTCGAGGTTGAGTGAGACACCTGAAAGAAACAGAGATAGTCCATGATATATATTTTAAAAAATTCAGCCCACATCGTTTGTGTGCGGCAGCAAAGAGCCTGTGAAATGCACTAAGGTCAGTTCCAAAGGCACCATTAAATACGAGGCTCCCAAAATGTTGTAACATTTATTTCATATTATTTTTGTTATCATTTATTCTATGATATGATATTATTCCAGATTACCGTTTTGGCCAAGGCCAGTCAGACTTGCAGCCAAGCAGCTTCTTACACGATGACTAAAGTAAAACTTCCAGATAACAAAACATTGAGCTGAAAAGAAATAGGGTAAAAAATTTACACCATGGTTCACCCTCTAAAAAAAGCAGGCTACAAATTCAGACTAAAGAATGTAGATGTCATTTCTTGCATTCGTTGTTCTGTGTCGTTTCAAATATTAATTTTTTTTTTTAAGTATTCAACTTACGCCTTATCCTAAAAATGGCACTAAACGCGCTATCTATAAGGCAACACAAATCACCACCAGCCGTTTTTGGGTTGTTTATCTATTATCTTTAACACGGGAGTGAGTAATCGTGAGGTGTACATTATTTGATATAGTCTTGGAAAGGCGATAAACAATTAAACTTTACTGGGCTTCGAACCCACATTTTTCATGCGGATTAAATCCACTAAGTATTTTGTATTACTCTACCGGTAACAGATTTCCAACACTCCAAAGATAAGATTACAAAGTAAAAAAAGGGGGAAGGGGTAGCTAAACAAACAAACTACGTGTATTCATTTTGAATTACACTCATATAACTTTCTGAAACCATGTCCCATTTTTCAAATGTGCATGAGTTCTTAAAAACATCCTCTCGTACAAAGCTCATGGTGGAAATCTTTTTAGCCACACCCCCCTTTGCATGTCCTTGAATCAGGCTTGTACCTTACAGATTCACGATTCCAACAAAGAGCTTGTCGCGATCCGAAGCAGGCACGAACAGATCCCATGTAAGGTACGCCGATGAAATAGACACATAATGATCCCGGATTGTGAGCGCAAGTCTTTGATCTTCGACTTATTGCCGCCTTTTTAAAAAGCTAAGCAATTCTTAAGGCAGCTAAGAAATCTACAACACGGTCCTTTTCCAGGCGAGTTCTTTGAGCTAGTCTTCAAAAATCAATGTTTAAAATGACTCGCGAGGCTCGGGTTTGACTGGGGACTAGCGAATATCCAACAGCCCTGGTAGTCATAAAGCATTCCGTATTTTATTATGCATTCTTCGAGATACCGTCGCCGAAGCTAGAGAAGGGATGGCATTAAAAAACGACGCCGTGTCCTTTTCTGAAGCCCATTTTGCAGCTTTTTTTTCCCTCCGCAGGAAAAGTTGCGACACGTTGTCGCCATATCGTCGGAAACGACAATATATCTCTGGGATTAGTACAAGTGCCTCTTATTCGTCGTTCGCCCGAATATCGGGGGCGAAGAAAGGACTAGTGGGCCGATGTAAAGGCGGCGATGTCTCATATCCGACGAGCTGTGTGGATTGCTGGGGCATTTGGCGTCGGCGTGGAAAAGCGCGGACAAGGGTATTTTTCCGAGAGCTGTTTGCCGCAGTGAATGCTCCAAAGGTAAGCCAGCATTCTTTCCCCGACGATTCGTCAAACGAGGAGAGAGAAGGACGGAGCGACGGACGTTGCTTCCGCTGGCTCGTGGGTGGAAGGAACGGAACGGCTCAGGGGAAAGTGAAAAAAAATGTTTCACCACTAGCCAGACGGGCGAACTTCTCGGTGAACTCTGTATTGTCCTCAATGTCTTGATGGAGAGGGAAAGCGTCGCCCTCTCTTTAAGCGTCCACAAGCCACATTACATCAAGAAGAGCGTACGGATGTTTTTGAATAAATCAACGACGCCTGCCCTCACGGGAAAGGGGCCGCTTAGCCCTCACTTACGTCGCTATTGCGTCTTCTTTTTCCCCTTTAACACAAGGCATCATCTTTCCATCTTCAATCACAATCCTTATACAACACCACAAAAAAGCTCTGATTTTCTCGTTAAAAAGATACTAGGATTTCAGGAATTTTGTAATCGAAATGTTTACACATCTACCTCACTGACCCATGTGGAAGCAAACTTTACGGGAACGTCTCCATACAATTGAGTGGTGAATATCAAGCTCATTCAATACAAGGCTTTAAGCCAACATGTCAGGTGAAGTGAGATTAGAATTTACTACGTTTCAGATTTTCTCTAATGATCGCACTTTTGTTGCTCATGCTGTTGTCGACAACATTATCGCAAACATCGTAGTCAATGTTATATTAGTTGACTTTTGCAATGTCTTCTTGTTATACTGTCTCAATTGACTTTGTTTGGGCTTGTTGCTGTTATTAGGATATTGGTCCATACTTTTCGATACTTTGCTAAAATTCAGCAAAGAATTTAATTTAGCTTATTTTTTTGCTCTTAGATACTGGCTCAATGTAGTACAGACAAACGTTAAAATATCAGGAAGTATCTCTTTAAAAGAGAACTGCAAATGAAAGTTGTGCTGAATATCAGTTAAAAAGAATCCCCAATAGTTAAAAAGAAATGTTGAACAGAACATCCCATTCAATACATGTAATGAAAACGTGAAAGGCCACTCAGCCTAGCTATAATCCGCAGTAGATTTTAAAAAGAACGGTATGTGGAGCGTAAACACATCTCCAAACAAACTAGGAGGCACATACGTTCACCTCGCAGAATGTAGAATCTTGCTGCAGTGTTTTAGACCAACTGTATCTTGACAAGAAGATAAGGAAGCATGCCTGTTTGCCGTTTTGAGGCAATATAATGTATTATTTTGTGCCATCACTGAATAAACAAATCTATCTATCTACCTATCTATCTATCTATCTATCTATCTATCTATCTATCTATCTATCTATCTATCTATCTATCTATCTATCTATCTATCTATCTATCTATCTATCCATCTATCTATAGACAGACCTGGCAAACATTCACCCCCTCAGATCCCCATATCAATCAAAACAACACACAGCCCGTAGAAGAGATTCCGATAGCGCCCCCTGCCCCCCTCCCCTCCCCGCACCCCGCACACCCCCGCACACACACACACACACACACACACACACACACACACACACACACACACACACACACACACACACATACACACACACACACACATCATCGACAGTGTTTGAGTGTAGGGCCGTGCTTGTTTCTTCCTCCTGCCCATCGCCTTCTTCAAGGCTCTCCAGCAGACCTAGGGCTTTTTCCTTCAGCATGGCTGGGCTTCACCGAATGGAAATCCAGGCTCGGGCCGACACTAGCGAGATGAAGCACAGCAAATCATGGAGGACCAGTCAGCATTCTCAACGGGCACCCGGACAACTCGAGCGAAATGGATTCTGATTGGTTCAATAACGGAACAGCGGAAGCGGAAATTTCGCCATTTTTTCATCCTCTGCTTCTGGATTAATTCTTTTTTCTTTTCCATTTTTTTTCTTTTCGAAACCCCCAATTTTAAGGAATCGTGAGGGGGAAAACGGGTAGAAAATAAAGAAGCCACGAACGAGAAACGGGGGACAGAAAAAGGTATAGGAGAGCATGGAGGAATTTCTTTCCCCCCATTTTTGTAATTGATTTTGAAACAGCGGGAAATGGACATTCGCAAAATAAGACGAGAAAAAACTCAGAACAGAAAAAAAAGAACCGTGGACGTGGAAGGTGATGAAAGTAATGCTGACGACGGAGTGTCTTTTGTTTTCGAACCATGTTCAGCACTCTCACCATTTGGTTTGGGCGTGCCGATAGCTCAGTTGGTATCATGCCTGACTATGGTTCGGATGACCCTGCTTTAAATCCATATTCTGGCGTTCGAGAATGTGCGTTGATTGGGAGTTTTCAAGGCTTTTGCCTGCTTGGCTCAGTTCTATCAGGGATTGACGATGCATTCTCATGTCTCGCCTCTTAATTAATCTTCCACTTCTGAGATGAACGTCACACCTATACTTAACAGCATGGACCATTCTAACACTAACGTACCAATTTCAGATGTGGCAACAAAACACAGCGCACACACAAAAAAAAACGAAGATCATGGCTTATAAGATAAAAAGCCTCCAAAAACATCAATTGATATCACAACAAAATACTGCACAAGGAACGAACATGTCCGCAAATTAATGTATGTGAAACCCGTCATGATTCATATTAAATGATTTAAATGCCATCCAATCAACCAGTTGAACGAGCAAGAGAATCAGAATACAATAGCAGACTCAGGTAGAACACATAAAACTTGGCTGGATGGCGACAAAGGAGTCCTCCAACAAAATGACATATCTACAGCAGAAGCCACCTATCTGGCCCTTGACCTAAAATTGTAGCTATCCTCGACGTATAAAGATATAAGAGGTGGGAAAAGTCAAACCTTCACCACACCACACCACATACCCTACCCTACCCTACCCAACCCTACCTTACCTAACCCTACCATACCATACCATACCATACCATACCATACCATACCATACCATACCATACCATACCGTACCATACCATACCATACCATACCACAGTTGTTTTTTTTGTGGTGCAGTAGGTCATCAGATTTATGTGCCTCTGAAAAACAATACTATCAACTTTTAATCTTAGTGGGGAGTCTTTCCATCCAGAAATATTGTTATATTTACCTTTTGGGGAACAAAATGTGCTTTTCCTTGTAGTGGTCTACACAGAGTTTAGTCCGGTATTAAAGACAGGAAAAAGCTTTAAAGCATGTTTTATATCACGTTAGGGTAGGTGTTCCAAGTTCGTCATTGTTCCAATTTTGTTGCAGCACAGTCCCTTGTGATTCTTTTCCCAACACCTGTTTTAAAAAAAAGAAAGAAAAAAAGGAACGTTCTGTCCAAATAAAGGGTTTAAAAGCTCGTTAAATAGTCCATCAAAATACTGAGTAAACAAATCTTTCGACACAGAACACCAGCCAACAAAACGTAGGCTCATCTATACTGCGGTCAAAAATTTTTTGCACAACTTATCCTCAAATATCTCTTTAACGGGTGAATCAATGTCACCCATACTTTGCACAGCAGTTTATATCAATTGGTCTTAACTTAATCACACATTTTCACAATAACTGAGGCTGGATTAAAAAATTTTTCTTCATAAATTTATACCAAATACTATAAACCTCCATTACGAGGAAAATGGGATTGTTCACAGCACTTCCCGATTCTCACACACATTTTGTATACGCATATGGCATACGTCACAGCTCATCAATGGCACTTTTTAGAGACGAAACTTCTTTCAAGAAATTAAGTATATAGTGAATGCAATTTTTGCACTAAAGGTTCCCTGAACATACGTTCAATAAGTATAATGTTGAAATTGAAAAAAAAAAGTTACAGACTTGCTTTTAAAAGTGATATTGCCCGAGCTGTAAACTTTTTAAAATCTGTTTTAAAAAAATCATTGACTTGGATTTTTTAAATTAGTATTTATTAAGGTATGTTCTAGAACACAGTGTGCTGGAGTTTGAAAAAATAATCACATGTTAAGACAGACTGGTGTAAGCCTTAGTGCACAAGTTGGAGAATCTATGTTCGATAGTTAAGGAGATATTTAACAATAAGCTGTGCCATTAATTTTTGACAGCACTATAGTCAAGTTTTAGACACCATTGCGTCCGCTAAAGCGAGCAAGATCATTGTTCCATAGCACTGAAAAAGCTCTTATGAATGCCCCGAACAACATTGACTTTCTGTGATGCTTGACAGCAAAGGCGTCCAAATAAAAATGAAAAATTACGAATATTTTAATTAAAGAAATTCGAAAAGTTTACATAAATTCAAACTGCATGCTGGACATTGAGTTTAGAGTTATTTCTTACGCTACTTTCATGCATTTCAATTTCGTCATCCGTGTGTTGCAATTTCGTCATAGACTTTGTGAATAAAATCTTTCCATTATTCGTTGCCTTTCGTGGTAAAAAATGATGGTATACACCGTAAGTTTTGGTGAGGAAATTTCAGTTCATAGATTGCCACAATTGTATGTGCATAAATTATTGGGCAACTTAAGATTTACAATATCGTTTAAGACATTTCGGAAGAGAGCCTGGTCTGTTGGAGGAAGCGATGTGTGGCAGCAGGCATTTGGTTTGCGCGTTTCAAAATCAGGGCCGTCAATGAAAACTCTTTTGTGAACTTTACCTTTTTTCTCAAAGCGTTTAACGTTTTCTGCTTTAAAACTGTATTTGTGTATTTAAAAAAACTACCAAAAAGCATTCGTTGGTTTAACATATTATTGTCATTTTTTGTACTCTACTTTTCCCGTATTCATACCTACAAAATGATACGTTTGTTTTTATTGCCCGTCTCACCCCTTGGCCTTGACCATCAATGATTTATTTATAGAGGGACTAGCCATCCATGTCCAATGCTGTTTTAGCCTATCCCGCCCTACCCCTTCACCGAAAAAAATACAACAAATATGCTACATAATACACTATTTATGGCCTTGGGATTAGCTGCTGGGTTTGGGTGCCTGGGTATCAAGGAAACAACGTTTTCCTGTCAGATTTTTCTACCTTCCGGAAGAAGGATAGGTCTGTATTGATCTCATTTAGCATAATTTCTAATTCTATATTTATCAGTTAAATGACTTGGGTTTTTTAATATAGGAGAAAAGAACTTGCGAAAATAAACACTAAGTTGGCACTTTACTCTTAAATGAACCCATGAACCAAGAGCATTATACATAACAGTAGCTCCTGGTTGGATTTCCACATCACATCTACAAACAAGCGACAAAATAGCAACAAATATAATAATATGATGAAATTGGAATTTTACCATCATCATCCTCACCATCATCCTCATCATCATCATCATCATCATCATCATCATCATCATCATCATCATCATCATCACCATCATCATCATCATTATCATCATCATCAGGCTAAAGTGCCAGAGCTGAAACAGACAACTGCGATCAGGATTCGCCATTCACTCTTTGCTCGGATGCTCTGAAAAAAAAAAGCATACTATCCGATTATTTTACGCGTCACCCATCTTCAACGGTTTTCTAAACAAGTTGCTCAGGATCGACCCCTGGTACCTCTATTTTTGTAGATTGGAAATACTATGATGAAATTGGAACAGCAGATTTGATGCTTTTTCCGTTATTTCTCAAACACAATTATTTTATTGCTAGCTGTAAATCACATGTTCCAATCCGAAGTACAAAAGTTGTAATCTTGGAAAGATGCGAAACTCGGATTTTTCCTGTTCAAAGAGGGACGAATTCGCTAAATTAGAATTACAAAGTTTTATCTTGTCGGTACCTGGTTTTTAAAAAAGTTTACGTGAAATTATTTCAGAACACGTCAAGCTTTTTCTAATACAATTCTTTGAATATCGTCCTAACAGCTGCAAATAATTATACGATTTCGATAGAGCAAAAAGAACATTTGTGTTACAACGCGGTGGAATCAGGTGCTCGTTAATGTTGCGCATCTGGAATTATTGGTATTATCTTAAAGCTTTTTCATTTTGACTATGTTTCTATAAAAGTAATACACACCTATCTTAAATTGAAGTTGAGATATTTGCTATTGAAAGAGGTTGGGGACGCTAGGTTTAAGAATTAAAGTCAGCTAGAAAATGGCCTCCAAAGTTTGTTGATTTCCAAAGCTTGAGAATCCTTGTCAACTCAAAATTTACAGCTATTGAGCGTTTAATCAATGTTTTTCAGTAAAAATTTGCATAGAAATTTCATTGAAATGGACATAAAAGGTGTTGAGCCAAAGAACAAAAAATTAGAAAAAATATTGTCAACTGGCGAAAAAGTGCCGAAATCTTCGATTTCATTATTTTGGCGAGCGCCTGATTTCACCACGATGCCTCACATTTGGTTTCTTACTTCATAGTCTTACCAAATCAAAACGGCCCAAAATGTCGGATAGAACTTTGTTATTTTTAGGAACCGAAGCGGGAGATCAACAAGTAATGTGGCAGACTAGTTATGACAAAACTGACAGGCCTGACTTGTGAGAGCATGTGCAACATTTTAAAAAGTCTACAGAACAGTATGAATAATTGTTTAGGTTTACGAACTCACGTTTTAAACATACATAGACCCAATTTATCTTTTATTCTCGTCTTTTTCTCTCCATCTTTGTATCGGTCACGATTGCTAAATGGTAATCACTAGAAGCTTGCGATGTACTACCACAGTAACAAACGAAGTATTCCATCTCGTTATGTATAAATGCTTGACAAATGACCACAGGTGACACTTCTGAAGCTTTGATACAAAGCTTTGTTTGTTTGATGCATATTATACTTGCTATCTGTTAATCATTGCTGTAAGTGAGAACCAGACAAACAAACATGCTTGAAAGGCATACGCAAAAGAAGAGTGACTGATTCTATAGTACAAACGCTACCAATAACTTATAATACATGTACAAATATATCACTTAAACACAACACACAGATAGTCCATAACTTCGGTGTGGGTAAAGATTGACTGAATGTTTCTCCCACACTGAGACAAAGTAAATCTTTTAGAAGTCTGGCTGCTTCTGCCTGTCAGGGCCCATTCAGACCAAGGGGGACACATTATTTCAGCGGAAAGAAGGAGATACCCAAGGAAAAAAAAAACCTTTCGAAAGAGGGAATCTACCCGAGATCACGTTTTTACCGTTAATTTACTACAGACGCCAGTGCAGAGTAGCATTGTTTTTCAGTTCAGTAAGTTGTTTTTTTATAAAGCGGGCCTCCAAACTAACTCCCATCCATTAACAGACAAACAGAAGTAAGCAGAAAGCCATGACCGTCCACAAACGACTCAAATTTAAAAAAATGTCAGGCCAAAGATTTCCACAAGGGCCTAAACCGACGACAAAGTATTCAAAAACGATACCAACTGCGCTAACCGCACGCTTCCACAATTAGATCGTCATTCCTAGTATGGATAAAGATAAACACATTACATTGCAGGGAGAACTGGATAACGATGGATACATTACTTTGGAGGGAAATCTTTCATGTTAACGTTTAATCCTTCACAAAGACCAGCACGAGAACATTAGCAGTAACGTCAAGCCGAGATATTGTTGTGAATTGCGCGCCTTTTCTCCAACACACTTTTCAGCTATTATTTTATATGGGGGGATGGGCTTCGCTATCTCTTTTCAGAATGTCTCCTCCCATCCACCC
>NW_004797933.1:42049-43312 GCF_000002075.1 Aplysia californica | reverse complement strand
CAAAAAAAAACAGCAACAACAACACAAACAAACGAACAAAGCAAAGTATTAAAATAAAAAGGAAAAAATATGCTAAATAAGGAAGAACGAAAAGAACACACAGCATGTTTTTTTTTTTTTTTTAATGGTGCTATTCATCTTATGACATACGTTACACTAACACTCTATAATAACGTAACATCTCAAACTGGAAAGTGGCACGCCGTTGCTGGTCGCCGCGATGCAACGCTCTCGCTGTGAGCTATGGCTGACGTTATTGCTTAGTGACACAGCTTAGTGACGACCCCGCACATTTGCTGTGTCACCGTCATTGCTGAACCTTTTGAGTGAACCTGATCACTAACTGTTCGCTACCTCTGAATTGTTAAGTTCTCTCTGACAATTTATTTTTAACCTTTTTGAGTTGCTAAGACCGTGGGGTCTGAAAGCAAATGGTCGGCCTGCTCTATAAAAATCGTAAGAATATTCGAAGTCGTTGTCGAAATATTCAAAGAATTTTGTTCGAAAAAGCGTATCATATTGTGAGGTTTAAAATATTTGACGTCAAATTTCTAAAAACTAGGTATTGAGCAGCTAGAACTTGGTAATTTTGGGGTAGCGAGTTGTGGTTTAGGTGGCCAAGTAGTTTGGCTCTCCGGACTTGTAATCGGGATGTGGTGGGTTCGAATCCCGTCAGGCACCCGATTTTGTGTCCCCGGGAAAGGTACTTTACTAGAGTTACACAAGTTGAGATGGGTACCAGGCTATAGACAGCGAAATATCTTGTCAGTTTGCTGGTGGTTGGCCACTTAACTGCTTGCACTGTATGCGAGAATGTTTCAGAGTGTTCTCGGGTCTGCTGGGGTAATAATATAGTGTAAAGCGCATGAGCTGATTTTCGAACTGGGGTTTGCGCTCTGTTTGTTTGTTTGTTTGGTAAGTGTTTTTACGGCGCTCGCAACTGCATAAGGTCATATGAGCGCGCGGGGCACACCTGATATTTTCAGTTGGTAGGGAATTTTGAATTTTGACAGGGTGGCGGCCGAAGCCTACTCTTATCGATTTTAGACCACCAAGGGATCTTCAAAGTGCGCAACTTGCACACGGGCCCTCCGAGATTTTTCGCCCTTGTCCGAGAAGGCTAGGTGTAGATCTTTCCTACCTGAAGATCAGGGGTGTGGCAGAAAGACAGCGGTTAGGAGGAGCCAAGGAGTAGCAGTAGAAAGCCTGCAGAAAGAGTCAGAAGCCCAGAGGAGGGGGCAAAGGAGGTGAGAGGGTGGGGGC
>NW_004797933.1:39172-41691 GCF_000002075.1 Aplysia californica | reverse complement strand
TTATTATTGTTGTTATTATTATTATCAAGTTGACTGAACACTCTACCGCTGAAGCCCCCTTATGTCTCTTTAAAAAGTCAGTTCGGTATACATGTATTAAAGTCATCCGTATATAATGTATTCACCTCCTGCACTACGACTGGTGAGGCATTCTGCCTGCCAATTCTTTTTATGATATTCCATAATTCTATTTACATTTTTACATAAGTCTGTTCACCACTTAGATCTAATGAGAATACATTAACAAGGATGTTTCACAAGATTGTTTCAAAGAATCCCTATTAGAAGCCAGAATATTTCTAGAATATTTTTAGTAGAGTTTTAAAACGGAATGTCACAGCCATAAGCTTCGTTTCGTTCATATACTTTCAATCTCACTAAAAACAGACTTTTAAAATCCAATGCACTCAGCATTACATTGTCACAAACCGTTTCGTTTCTCCTTTCATGGTTCATTCCTTCACCTTCTTACATTTCTTTCTTTAATTTGTTCTTTCGTGTGTTTTCGAGTTCAGTCATTCATGTTAAGTCTTTTGCCATTTCTTTCTTTCCTATTTTTGTTACCCAAATAACCGAGTTCCCTATAGCCTATCCTTTCACTTATTCCTTCACTTGTTTTATTTTTTAACTCTATTCTTTTTTTTTATCATTGAATGTTCGGTTTCTTCAAGCCTTGTTCAGCATATATTATGTGTTCAGTACATTCATATCCACTTTCCTTTAATCATAATAGCCAAGTTTTAAAAATACTTTTTCTATGTGCGTATAACTCTCCCACATTTCTGATTTATTGTTCCGTTTCCTGATTAGGTAGGTACAATAATATAAATATTATATTAGCTAAGGTTTGCTTCCACGCTTGCTTCCTGCTTCTATCGTAGACAATGTTTCTTGTAATACTTCCCGAAAATGTTCTTTTGTTGTCCTTACACAGCCCGAAAACACGACGAGAGGAGCAACGAGACCAAATAAACTACAGCTGTAATTGTATTTATTTCTGGCTGGGAACAAGTTCTTTCAGTGGGCTCACCAAACGGGATCGTGTGCTCACGAGTGGGAAAATAAACCCCACAAAAAGTCGAGTGAGTGCTTTGAATTTCTTTATAATTCCATGCATTTCTGAAATGACACTTTCATACTTCGTGTGCACGGTTATTCACTTTACAGATTTTATTATTTATCCTTTCATTTTCTTCCTATATTTCATTAACTTATTTTTGTTCAATTATTTTTCCGATCTGCTTTAATCATTGATCGACCTACTAATTGCTTAATTAATTAATTTTCGTTATTGAAACATTCATCGGATAAAATACTTGTATGCATAGATTCATCTACATATTGGTACATCTATGTACTTATCCGATTATCTATATATCATTGCTATTATCATAAGCAAATCCAACACCACAAAAAGCCACGGCATTCCTCACAACAAGGCGTAAAAATCACAAACCAATCAGCATTTCTTCCTTCCACTGAGCAAATCGATCAGTCTACCAATGAAAAACGGAGTCAATTGGGCGGTCAGCTCGTAAATCAGTCAAGGAAGGTCACTCAATCAAGCAAACGATCATGAGGTCAGCCAGGTCAAAGCCGTTAATCCGTTGACTGCTACCAGTCAACCAATCAAGCTACGCCTATGATTTATCAATCACGTATCGATGGATTTCTCTTGCTTAAACGGTTTATCTAATCGGCGTCAAAGCCACAAGAAAACATAAATCAACCCTCAGTTGCTTGCCTTTTCGCCTCTTGCTTCTCTACCTTCCTCCCTCCCCTCCCCCACACCCTGTTTTATTTTCTCCCTGTTTTCTGCCTGCTACCCTTCCTTTTCCTTTTCTCTACCTTTCTGCTCTCTGCCAGCTAGCAATTGAAGAAGGATTACAGAAAATGGGTGATTAGAAAGCTTATAATCTGTCACTTGTGATAAATCGCATGGTCTCGCAGGAGCCTTCAGAAGTCAGACGCAGATCAAAGCGAAATAGGACCGTTACGAGAGAGCCCCTAGGAACGCCCATTCTAATGAAACGCAGTCATTAGCGAAGGCCCCCTACCGAGCAGCCATTGGTCCGCTGGCGGTGACGTCACGGCCTTTACAGAGAGCACGTGGTATTGTCGGGAGTTGTGACATGCGCACACGAAAGCACGTGCACGCTGAAATGAATACGATTGGATAGATTGGGGCAATTATGCCTAGACAGACTCGAAGCCGATATCGAGATTGGCAAAGGTGCCTCGAGGTCTTTGAGGCGAAAACAATGGGCATTTGAGAACAGAGATTGAACAGCGCACACTATTAAATTCTGAACGAATTAAGAGAGAGGTAGTGCAAGGGAGAGAAAGGGAGAGAGAGAGGGAGAGAGGAAGAGGGAGAGAGAGAGAGAGAGAGAGAGAGAGGGGGGGTGATAAGGGAGAGAGAAAAAGAACGAAAAAGCAAAGAAGAAGATAGAAAAATTGGGTAAAAAAGAAGGAAACCGGGAGAGGGGAAATTGAAAGGAAGAAGAAAAAGGGAAAGA
>NW_004797933.1:37192-38759 GCF_000002075.1 Aplysia californica | reverse complement strand
ACACACACACACACACACACACACACGCGCGCGCGTGCGCGCGCGCACTCATGCACACATACACCCATACACACACGAGACAGTCTAAGAATAGAATCCAAGAAAAGAATGAAACTTTTTTTCCGTTCCAGGGTCATTCCGCTCAGCCAGGTGTTTTGTCGAGTAGTCAAAAGGATTCTGGGTTTTTTTAATCATCTAATTTTATTTTATTTTTTATAAGACAACCACAACAGCAAGAACCTGCTATGGCAATAGCACTACTACAATGAAACGGCATCGCCGCAACGATCCTCATCATCATCATCATCATCATCATCATCATCATCATCATCATCATCATCATCATCATCATCATCATCATCATCATCATCATCATTGGTAAACCAACATGAAAGAATTTATATAATGAATCTTTCCTCTAGAAATACAATTTTCATTTTCTTGATGACCAAGACAAAAATTTTCGTCGTTTCATCATCATCATCACAACCATGAACCCTTCAGTCAGGAACAACCATAGCATTATCATGACCAATAACAACAGACGCTCCAAAAATACAAAAGCATCCTATGTTAAACTGAGACCGTCATATTTTAACCCAAATACTGATGTAGCAACTGCGTCATCAACAGCCACTACCGCACCCAACAACATAGTTCAAACCCCCCCCCCCCCTTTTCCCCTAAACAAAAAGCATTTTTTTTAACGATTAAGAACACGATTTTTAAAGAAAGACCGATTCCTCAAGCTGAATGCACATTTTGTTCAGCGCCCGTTAATTTGAAAACACTTTATAATGTAATGGCGACCGTCTTTCGACGAGTTAGATCGTGCTCACTCGGTTGCAGGTTTCCGAGATACGTTGGACACCCAGCTTCGTGCGTGTCTGGCTGTGCTGCAATTAATCAGCACCTTCACGACAAATCAAAGCCATCTCAATCGGTCACTGGACGCTGTCCGAGACCCCAGAGCGAGACCCCACTGCCCATTTGAATTAATGAAGGACACACGCGGAGCGTCCTGGAAGCTCGCGACCAAATCCCCGTCGCTGACAGAAGGGGTCAGAGTTCATCAGATAAGGGCAAATGTCACATCACTGATTGCACGACCCGAACTGACAAGGGAGCGCACGGAATGATGACGTCAAATCAGATAGTTGACACAATCTCCCACGTTGCAATTCTTGGCATCTGTTCGGGGAAAGAAAGAAGAACGATTGTACTGCTCCTTCATTGCTTGGAGGAACTGAATCAAACGATTTCTTGATTTGTTCATTCTAATGCTCTAACTCTATTTGCAATTTTCTCCTGTTCTTGTCCAGAGTCTAAGACGGACAAACACATTAAAGAATGCAAAAGCAAAACCCGGAAGTCTTGTCGTGTCTTGGTGATTAAAACGTGTTGTCAAACAGCATACTAATTTTGATTCTGATACGTGCCCAGTCTCTCTGCCTCTCTTCTCTCTGTCTCTTCCTCCCCATCCTAACCTCCCTCTTTCTGGATCTATGTCCCTCTTTCTCTTTCTCTCCCTCTCTCTCTTTCTCTCCCTTTCTCTCTCTCTCTCTCT
>NW_004797933.1:32152-36827 GCF_000002075.1 Aplysia californica | reverse complement strand
TGTGTGTGTGTGTGTATGTGTGTGTATGGGGGTTATGGTGTGGAGCGGGGGAGCGGGGGAGGAATTGGGTTCGGAGCGAGGGAAGAGCATATGAGGTGTGAAGTATTTAGCGAAAACAACCAGTCGGCGACCTCTCCGAGGGAATGATTATCCTTTGTTTTGGACGTTACACAACTTTTCTGGCTTGTGACCACAGACAAAGCTAAGTTGCAGAGGCCGTACAAGAAGATGCGCATTCTCCTCTGGGGAAGTCGTGTACTGAGCCTAGCTCGCGCTCCTCCCTGGCCCTTACGGAAACCCTGAACAGTCTCTGCAGGTTAAAGGTCTCCTGCGTATGCAGGCGCGTGCGCGTTTCGAGGGTGTGCATGTGTGTGTGTGAGTGTGTGTGAGAGAGAGAGAGAGAGAGAGAGAGAGAGAGAGAGAGAGAGAGGACAAGAGAGAGAGAGAGAGGGGGGGGGAGGGGGGGGGGAGGGGGGGGGGGAGGGGTAGAGTGGGGGATGTGTAGAAGAGAGCATGCATCTATTCTGGGCTTGGCGCGGGTACAGAACGGGTCTGGACGTCTTAGAAAATTATCTTTCCTCGCGACTGCACCTCGCAATCAACTCAGCTTCGATTTCCTTGTTTGCCTTGGTAGCGAAATGTCCCTGGTGCTCATTTCGCTAGGCCGGACCAGGGGTGCATGCCTTTTCGCTCTGGGAGACTGGCGCATGAACATTGCTCGACGGAGCAAAAACTCGCTTTCATTAGCGCTGGGCGTTTGGGTATATGCCCGTGAGGCAGCAGGGGTGAGGGTTTGAGCAAGACCCCCTGCGACGTGGAAGAAGAAAAATTAGGTCGTCGTCTGGTTTTGATTCGGGTAAGGGCTAGTGGGAAACATATGCGATCCCAGCTCTGGATCTTTCAGAATTTTTTCTGCTCAGATGGTTGAAGCAGTCGTGTGCGATACACGTTCATCCCGGGAGCACTACAGGTGCCTAGTCACGTGCGAAACGGAGCTGGCCAATCAGCACTGCTAGCACGTCGGGGAACGTGCGCTTTACGTCATCGCTTTAGGGGCGCCGATAAGGTCACTTCCACTCGGTAGAGCACGTGACGTGATGAATTTGAGTTAGTTCCCCTGCGTCAGGCAGGGTTCGTCCAGCAAATTAGCGCCCCAAATAAGATCACCAACCTTAGGTGTTGGGTCGGTCATATCGAAAGTTATGCACTCAGAATCTCTAATGGTGCGCTCACGCAAAGGATTCGTGATGATTACAGTCCAAATTTGAAAAATTGACAGTACATTCAGTGCAAAGAGACAGCAAAAAATCTCCCTTCGACCGTGATATCAATTCTATGTTGTTTACTCTGATCATTTAGCAGTCCGAATGCTTGCGTGCCCTTTGCACACGACCCCCTGCTCGAGTTGGTGAAGTCTAAGTCACATTCTGTTGGGGATTAACACAAGGGGATGTTACTCACAAGAAAATTGTTCTCTTGTTACTGCTGTTGATGACGATGGTGGTGGTAGTGATATTGTTGTTACTGCTGCTGCTGTTGCACTTGTTGTCTTGGTTGATTCTGCTAATGCTGTTCTAACATTTATCGTTGATTATGGCCGTAAAGATGGGGATGGTGGTACTGTGGTAGCTTTGTATGTTGACATTATTAACGTTGATCTTCTTGTTGGTAGTGGTAGTGTGGTTGCTATAGCTATTGCTGCTGCTGTTATTGTTGTTGATGTTTTTGTTGTTATTGTTGTTGTTGTTGTTGTTGTTGCTTTTGTTGTTGTCGTTGAGCTTCTGTAGTTCAACTCATTACTATTCACAAGTGCAACTTGGGATGATGGTATTGAGTTATTCTTTCGATTTTCAACACCTTCTGCTGGCTTGGCTCGATTATATCAAATACGGCGCTTAAAAATCTAAAGTCTTTTATGATATTTGAGGGCTGAATGTGGCATTCAGCCTATATCATAACAAACTAAAAGGACGTAGACGCTCAACTAAAAAACAAGGCAAATGAACCCAAACATAAACGTTCCGGTATGTGCTGTCTCTCTTATGGTAAGCTCATGGTATCTGTTGGAGAGTGACGTGTCTTTCTCCCCAACCCGTGTTTCATGACCCTCATAATGAAGCCACACAAACTGAAGCATGCTTTGTATACGCTTGAAATTAATTACAAGTTTTAGACTGACCTACCCCCTCCCCATTTTTTTCTTTTTTCTTTTTTTTTTTTTTTGCTTAAGGGATCAAAATGAATTTGTTGATGTGCTATAACTGTTACTTCTGACTTCTCGGCTTGCCTTGTTTATGCAGCGTTTTTAGTTTGACTTCTCCCCTCCTACCTATCCCCCCCTCTCTCTCTCTCTCTCTCTCTCTCTCTATCTATCTATCTATCTATCTATCTATCTATCTATCTATCTATCTATCTATCTGTCTAGTTCTCTCTCCGTATCGCTCTCTTTCTCTCTCAATGAGATAGAAGTAGGAGTGGAAAGAAGGTAACAAGCAACAACAACAGAATGAGCTTTAATACTTTAACAAATACATCGTCTTCACACTACTTTTTATCTTTTTTCAGAGTGCCTTCTACGGTGTCGTGACAAGCTAACTATTGCCAACGATGCAGTTGGGGTATTGTGAGCGAAAGTTCCGAGCCAGAGCACTTGAAATGACAGATGAACGGTTTGTATTTTCAATTCCCGATTTTAAAGGCTCCGTACTCATATTTTACTATACGAAAACATCGTGAACATGGTGAAATGGTATGGGTTTAACGTCCCTATCAACGCTATTAGGTTATTTAAGGGGCGGGACCTCCTAGTTTAACGTCCGTCTCCGATAGGACCGAGTCAAGTGGGAAATTCGTGTAAAGTGCCTTTCCCAAGGACACAACGTCGGGCCGAGCTGAAGCTCGAACCCCCGAACCCGCAATCTCAAGATTACGAGTCCGGTAGCCTAAGACGCCACCGAAAACATCGTGATTCAATTAAATTAACCGTAATATTATTATAAGAATGCCTCATTGTTTCACACATTGTGAGCGCTTAATATTACCTGTTGTAAGAATGTGGAATAAAGTTTTCAAATGTGAAATGCTCTGACGAAAATGCTATTAAATAAAATTTGAAGGAGTAAAAACCTTCAGAGCGCAGTATTGTTGTTGAGTATTTCATTTTTTCCCTTTCTCTGTTTTTGATGCTGCGGGAGTCTCTCTGTTTCCTATTTGTATGAGTGCCAGATTTTGGTTAAGTATGCAACATGTCCTTAATAGGGGATAACGTTGCTAGACATTATTTAAGGTAATAAAAACGAATCACTCGAAAGTTGCTGCTGTCATCGTCTCTTCGACTTGTGCTTGAGCCATTACTCTTGATATAACCAAAGACTTGTGTGTTCAATCTTTGTCAAAAGAAGTGTAAATAACATTGGGCTTTTTGTTTGTTTGTTTGTTTGTTTGTTTGTTTGTTTGTTTGTTTGTTTGTTTGTTTGTTTGTTTGTTGTTGTTTTTGGTGAGTGTGTGTTTTGTTTGGGGGGTTGTTGTTGTTTTTTTTGGGGGGGGGAGAAACGGGGTGTTGTATAAACGGATGACTGGTATTTTATTATTACAATATATTGTTAAACAGAAGCCCTCCAAAGTATGTTTGCATCTCAGTCCCCATGTGGACTGCAAGCGTTGCTACCTGGGCTTGATTGTAATGCTCTCATAAACTCAGTCTCACTTTTTTGTAAATTTTGGTAAATAAATTGTGTGTGCCCAAACAAGTCTTCTCTTAACTTCTTCACAGTAATTGATCTATTAGTTTTCGTTTTAGTAAGAGTGTTGCAGCACTAACAGCACAAATAGGTCATCATATATATAAGTGCCGAAGATTAGAAATGTTACTAGAGAGTAACGTACAAAGTAAATAAAAAGGGGGCAAGACAAGGACGACATATCTTTTAGTACGAAAGAAGGAGCAAAGCACACCAGAAAACCCGCCAATTACCAGTCGATTTGCCTATGTTTGTGTATTGTATATGCTCCTTGTGTTTTAAAAGGTACTATCCAAGGTAGACACCTCTTCTCTGTGTGCCTCCGTCTGCTGAACGCCGTGCAAGACACCGAATATTATGCCCTTAAGCAAGTCGTGGGACACGAAGCTGACAGACGCCACACTTCAGGCCATTCAATTTTCCAGTATCCACACCCACTCATTATTGTTTGTTATTTTGTTGTTGTTGTTTTTGTGTGTGCTTTTTTGTTGTTTGTTGTTGGGTTTTTTTTTTGGTTTTTCTATTTTAATTAAAGGCATTAGCCAGTGATGCCCAGCTTTACCTTTGCCTGCAATGGTGGTGGTTTGACCTATACGTATGATATGGTTCCTGAGCCATCAGAAAAAATATCCCCAAAAGGATTTAACTTAAACATGTAATTGCTTTTGTCGATCCAAAGAGATACAATGAGACAGTGAACAATTGAAAAGTTTTAGTGAGTATTTATTATGCTCACACTGCTTCACACCGGCGTCTGTGGATTAGCGGTTAGACGCTTTGATGTCGCACGCAGGAGATCCGAGTTCCATCCGAGTGGGGAGAAATGTTTATCGAGTATGACGGTCTTTCTGTTGGGCACCCCTCTCAGCCTAGGATGGCCTTGACAGGCAGGGTCGGAAGCCCGCCGTGCACATAATCTAAATTGAGTAGAAGGG
>NW_004797933.1:25939-32045 GCF_000002075.1 Aplysia californica | reverse complement strand
CAATCATGTCTTGTTTTGGGGAAAGGGGGGGGGGAGTCCAGTAAGATTCTAATAGGATTCGAAGTTTGGTGTTCCGCGTTGAAGCCCGACATTATATCAAAAGAGGCAAATAACGCACAGCTGCTTGAGACAATAAGAAACACAAATACAATGACGTGTCTTTCATTGCGCGTAGACTTGAACTGTGGTAAGTTCACAAAGGAAAGTTGCACTTACCATAACGAAGCAAATGCAGTGGAATACTAGATAATTACCAGATTTGGACCCTCAGGAAATAATATATGATTATTCTATGGACAGGATACGCGAAATAAAAGGCGAGGTTTTGAGTTCTCTGACAGGACAGGACACAGGGACAAAGAACAAAATACAACAGGCAGAAATAGGAAATTAGATCTGAGCAGAGTCTGGATTTAATCCAGTAACTTCCGCTTGTTGATCCAGTTTCTAGTGGAAAGAAATAAAAATGGTCAGCGGGTCAGAAAGTGGCCGCTCACAGTCCGAGTGTACAAGTACGGAAATAAAGCACAGCTGTCGCACATTGAGTAATCTGGCGACATCTGTGAGCCATGCTGCAACCACAGGTATTTACTTTGTCTTTATTTTCGCCTGGTGATATTGAGGCGTGAGGGTAGTCGAGATGGACATGTGGTGGTGGTGGTGGTGGTCACAATGAATTCCACTCTGTCGGAATGGCGGGAAGAGCTAACAGTCCCTTACTGTGCGAACGACGCAACACTTTTTTTTGGTTTTTGTTTTGGTAAGTGTTTTACGGCGCTTGCAACTGTATAAGGTCATATGAGCGAGCAGACGGTAGGAAATTTTGAATTTTGCTCGGGTGGCGGCCGAAGCCTACTCTTATCGATTTTAGACCACCAAGAGATCTTTAACGGGCACAATTTGCACACGGGCCGTCCGAGATTTTTCACCACTGTCCGAGAAGGCTAGATGTAGATATTTCCTATCCGAAGACCAGGGATGTGACTGAAAGACAGCAACTCTGCAGATTTTTAAAAAATACTTTATAGGCAGCTTTTACAATTTTACAGAAGGGGGGGGGGGGGGGCAGAAAACTCGGACTATTGTTACCAAGAAAAGAAACTCTTTGCTAACATCACAAGTAAATATTTTTAAGAATGCAATTTTGATAATAACCTCCTTATGATTTTTAAAGCAAATGTTGTTTTACTGGTAATAACATTCAGGTTATTGGCTCCCCAAAGAGGCTATAAATAGTACTATTTACAACCTCTATGCATAAATACATACATATAAACAAAATAGTACACACATCTAGAACAGTTTACAACCATGCCACTGTCGGTCGCCACTGTGCAGCGCCCTGTATTTTGAGCTAGGGTTGTCGTGTCTTGCTCAAGGACACACCCCAGTGACCATCCATCTGATCCCCGTATCACCGACACTTGTTTGGCATTACTAGAGTCAAACTCACTACTGACTTAACCACTGGAGCCCCCAAAAAGACCTTCACGATAAAAATGTCTCTCCACTCGGGAGTTGAACTCGGGTCTCCTGCTTGCGACAGTAAAACGCCTAACCACTAAACCGCAGACGCAGGTGTACAACAGTGTGAGCCTTCAAGAGATACAAAACAGTAAATAAGCACTAAAACTTTTAGATCATAATTTAGTAAGCGGGCTTCCTACCCAGCCAGTCAGAGCCAGCCCGTACTGAGAGGGATACGTCCCTGAAGAAAACCCGAGATACTCGATAAAAATTTTCTCTCTACTCGGCAATCAAACTTGAGTCTCCTGTGTGCGACAGTATAGCACCTAACCGCTGCACCACAGACACCAGTAGATAGTCTGTGAGAAGTCGAAGTTCAATTTTATCAAAAGAAACAAACTAAACATAGTTTTAAAATGATAATGGCAAACTCACTATCCATTCCAACAGTTTGCTCACAAATACAATTAATTGCTAGCAGAGAGAAAGAGAAACTCGATGTGATTTTTCTAGAATTCTCTTTGTGGGAACTTAAAAGTCAAGTCTTTTGCCTGCACGACAAGATGCCTAACCATTACGCCACAGACTCAGGAGCAATCATTTTGAACGTCATCACTACTGTGTTATAAGAAAGAAGGAAAGGACAATCCAATTTTGAAATTGCATAGTTATGGAGCGATTAGAATTACAGGAATCAGAAAACATTCACTTCCAGGGCTGAAAATCATATTAACAACAAAAACGACAACCATGATACCAGCAACAGCAACCTGAAGGTTCACAAAACTGATAGAATGCAAAATCCAACTAGCGAGCTGCATGGTTTTAGCAGGACAATCTAGAGCTTATGACTTAACTACCACAATGTCAAAAATGTATTTATTTACTTACTCTTTCTGCCTGCACTGCCAGGTACGTAAGGCAGATAGAGGTCGAAGCCACGCTTGCCTATCCCTGGCCACGTCCTCAAATTTCAGTACATCCAGGCCCTGGGTGATTGCCTCATCCTTTATTGTGCCTCTATAGCTTTCAGTTCTTTTCCTTTTTCCAGTTGGTCTCCAATACCATGTCTTGTCTTCAGCATTTTTAGAACGTGCCCTAAATGTCTCTATCTTTTCCTTTTTATAGTGGTCTTAATATCTTAAATTCCAGCTCTTTCCAACGTTTCATTATTTGTAATAAATTCATTCCGCTTAAATAGAAAATTCTTTGTAAACATTTATTTAGTTTTCAATGAACTGTTTTGTTTGTTTTCCATATCTCTGACCCATGAGTCAGTACGACCAAAACATTGCTATTATATATTTTAAATTTTGTCTTCAGTGGAATGGCCATCGACTTCCGCATGGTTTTTAATTTTATAAAAGTTATCCGTGCATTTTTAAATCTTTGATGGACATCGTCAAGGCATCTTCTAAGTAAACTTGGGAATTTAAAAAATACCTTCCATTTAAATGACCCGCTTGATAAATTTGTTTAAAGTTGGCGTTCAGAAATACACAAGTACCTAAATGTATAAATTCATTAATTATACACAACACCATAAACATAACAAATCTACACACCATTGCTGATCGCCACTGCATCGCATCCTGTTTGTGTTAGCTTATTTTTAAAGCTGGAGGTTATTGTCTCTTTCTCGAGGATACATCCCAAGCACAACACTAGAAATACAAAGTTCTACCTGCTCAGCACCTAGAGTTGAGAAATTTGACATCGAACTTATTTAGTTTCATTGCATGTTAAGCTTTTTCGAATGAAAATCTTTGAATATCTTGAAAACGACTCCGAATCACCATACGATTTTGATGGAGAAGACAGAACATTTAGTTTCTCATCCAATCGTCTTAGTAATTCAAAGCTGCCAAAAATGTCAAATTGAACTTTGTAACTTTAAGGTTTCTCAGTGACTGCCCTCCTAAATGCCGTCACCGCCTTACGCTTGGCATTATTGTGAACCTGAGCTCATCAAAATCATTTACAATTGCTTTATCCGTTGAATTTGTCATAAGTATACTGAACAGAGGACGCACACTTTAAAAAAAAGTAGAACTGGAAAGCAATGAAAAAGTTGACTATTTTTACAACGATACATAGTGATCGAAACCTACAGTTTGATAAATTATTAAGTCTTAAGCGGAACTGTCGTGTTCTAACAAATATGGACTACTACCATCGTTTAAATTGCGACCCGAATACTTTCTAACTGAAAATTATGCTCCGATTGGAACGATTCAGGCGTTCTGGAGAGAGGGCTGCTCCTAAAATGCCTCAGCATGGGGAAACATACAGTAGGCCTACACGCATGTACATAGCACACGCATGCACACGCACACACACACACACACACAAGCACATATACACACATACACAAACACCCACACATTCACACACACACACACACACACACACACACACACACACACACACACACACACACACACACACACACACACGTGCAGTACAGTACAGAACGGTTTCCCAGAAGAAAGACGGATGTACTAGGCAAGAACACAACCCAGCCCCCCCCCCCCCCCCTTGTGTAGGAATCGAAGTTATGTGCATTACGACGAGGAGCTGTACCACAGATGTCAGTCGATACCTTCTAAACTGACCTGATCATATTGTTTCATTTTTTTTAAAACCCGGAGTGTGTGTGTGTGTGGGGGGGGGGGGTCGTGATGAATTGATTATAAAGCTAGGTCCCTCTAGGACCAGATCTGCATGCAAAAAGAGCAGATGTGTCGAATTACGGGAGGGGAGGGGGTACCTCAGGTTTGCCGAGCAGTGTCTCTGTGAGCCTTTGCTACATCATGGTTTCCCTTTAAAAAATTGTCTTCAATGTATTTCATAATGTATAACTGAACCTAATAGGATGGAAAAAACTGATCTTAATAGGTACAAGATGCAAGGTAATTATCTTTTCAATATTTATTTAAAAGCAATTTTAAATAATCAAAAAACGAATATAATACAAATCCAGGCCAACACAGTACCTGTGAGAAAAATGCGCAAGCCCCATTAACACCAAAATTGTGAAAAACGAAGAATTATTTTAACATTTGTTGATATCCATGCCATTTCAAAGTATTGTGCATTAATCTGTCAAAGGCGTCGGAGAACATTGCAGCACCAATTAGAATCTGGTAAGGAGGGGGATAGGACGGGGGGGGGGGGGGGAGAGGTGGGGGTTTGTCGGGGGGGGGGGGGGGTTGATAGAATATTTCCCCAAGCACACAAAGTTGGAGCTAAGTCAACCTGACAAAAAACATAAATCTGACTTCTAATCACTGGGGTCAAAGTCTACACTCTAGAACAAAGATGATGGGGCCCAGAGCAACGGTCACAAGTGACAGAATCATAGTCAAATTTTATGCAAAAACTGGAGGCAGTTAGATAAAGAAGAGTGACCGGTCTAAGGGAAACAACTACAGTATTACTTTATTTGGATTAGCATTTAATAGGGTGTGTCCCTTTTCAGTTTGTAAATTTACCCAAAAATTTGATGGATCCAAGGTTTGAAAGTTTCATTTCAGGCCTTTTCTGGAAATTAGCGCATAGAGCATAGCATAAGTGGATATGCGCTATATAGATGCTATCCTTTATTATCATTATTAAATTGAATATTTTACGTCCCTTTAAACACAATGAAGTTTTTAAAATATCATTATCTTAGCATTTCTTTTCTGCAGGGCCTTCAAGTTCACATGAAACCTGTACAATATAGGGATGTGTGGCCTCCGCAGTTCTTTTTTGACATAGAGGTGGCTTATAGGATTGTGTTATACAGAAGTGAGTGTATCAACATTGTACGTAACCAATCTGATGGTTCTGTCTGTATACCGAGTGGTTCTTGGCCCCTTGTTGTTTAAATGTAGGTGGGTTTTTTATGTTCCTGTCGGCACAGTTCATATCATTTGAGTGGCGGGCTTCGGACCCTGACTATCAGAACCAACCTGGGCTGTAAGAGAAACAACATCCCAGCAGAAGCCCTACACACTCCATGCTAATTATTTTCTCCCCACAGGGGAATCGAACTCGGATCTCCGTTTTGCGACAGCGAAGAGCCTAACTGCTGTATCAAAGACAGCTGTTTTTTTACCCTTGTGTTCATCATGACTAGGATATTTTCTGTATTCAGCATTTTTTATATTTTTTTTATTCTTCTTCTACGATTCCTCATGAAGCAGTGATGTTTCCAATATTTTATTTGCTCCAACTTTGCATTGACATCTTGAGTTATAAACTTGGCATCTATTGATTATAGTTATAATCGTTTCGCGGTTTTTTCCACCAGTTCATAGAATTCTTGAATTTCTGAATCTTCATGAACAGTTTTTGGAACATAAACTTAACATCTAACATGACGTAAAAGTCTAATATTATTGCGAGGACAAACAGAACTCGTCGAGATTTGTGCGATTGTTGTTATTAAAGGTATGCAACCGTGAAAATGAAAAGAATTAATGATTTAAAATTTAGTTCTTTCCCTTCAGTAGGGTATGACCTGTTCTGTCAGCCACACAAGCCTCAATGACACACATTGAATCGTATCTTTACAGTTATTAATTTGTATCCTAGTAATAAATCTCTCTCTCTCTCTCTCTCTCTCTCTCTCTCTCTCTCTCTCTCTCTCTCT
>NW_004797933.1:11483-25477 GCF_000002075.1 Aplysia californica | reverse complement strand
TCTCTCTCTCTCTCTCTCTTTCTTTCTTTCTTTCTTTCTCTCTTTCTCTCTCTTTGTCTTTGTCAGCAAAAACGCACTCCTGCGTTTCATAAAATCATTTTAAGGAATATAAGTTCTCAACTTTAGAAAGCGTTTTACGACACATGCAATACAAACAGGTCATATAAGTGCCGAAGATTAGAGACGTTACTAAAGAGCTACATACAAACAAACAAAAAAGGAAAGAACGAGATAAAGACGAAAGATGTTTCATGGGAAAAAAAGGAGCAAACCATACCAGAGCACCTGCCAGCCACTTATTAATAATACAATCATTGTAGACTACTTTTGATTTTTTTAAATTAAGAAGTTTAGTAATGCTGTTTTCCCCTCTTTTCCTACTGCCCAATCCAAATCTCTCGACCTGACAACGAAAGCGACTGTGAGCTGATCTCGCAGAGACGATGTTTGCCCTTCCCTGTACAGATCCAAACTCTCTTTTCTCGCCCCCCCCCCCTCAACGTCACTCGAATTTAGTGGATTTGGTTAAGAAAAACTAATTATCAGCCTTTAGTTGTTTCAATATAGATATCTGAGTAATATGCCGAAATAAGATCAGTTAGTGAAAAGCAAACCAGATGATTATATATTTTTGAGTAGATTGTCTTCTATCAACAAGTGCCTCTTATCAAGTCAGAAAAAGTAGTAAATTGGAATTAAGCTTGTGGGATTGGACATGCCGTATGGAAATGGAACAAATCCAGTAAAAAAGGGTTGGGATGGAAATGGGGGTGGGGTCGGGAAGTGGGATGAAGGGGTAATGGGAGAGAAGCTGGAGGAGAAAGGTCGAAGGTCGGGGACGGGCCTATATGAGGAATAGGAGAAGGGGGGGGGGGAGGTTCAATTGTTCGGGGTCGTGAGTATTTTATGAGAAAGAAAACATCATTAGAAGGGCTCGTGGTCTTCGATAACCTCTCCCCCCCCTCCCCTTTAAAAAAAAAAAAGAATGGAGAGAAAAATACCTCACGAAAATCAAGCCATAATGAGCAGTTTGCTTTTACGACTACATATAGAAACAACTATAATATTGTTGTAAACATCGAGATATTTTTAACTCAATGATTCGCTACTATCCATAATCCAACAACATGGTCTGAGACAGTCTCGGTCCAGGAAGTGAAGGGGTTGATGTCCTTCCCCACTCGGTGATACACGTAGTTATGGCACAATAGGTCGTCTATTACAGAAATAGAACGCTTTGGGTGATTTGTTTGAGTGTTGCTGCTCCTTTTTAGAATAAACTTGGATATAGGGGACATTCATGGTCTAGGAGTTTACAGTGTTCGTCTCTCATTCAATTGGTCCCGGGTTCGATACAAGGCAGTGGCGGTAGTCTGTCATCTCACTGATAGGGAGCACTACTCACCCGCTCTGTGAGGTGCCACTGATACAACACAGCCATTGATCAGTAGGAAAATAATTAAAGGAATGGTGGAACTATTATTTGCTCCTATCTTATCAGAGAGTTTTACAGTAATCATTACAGTAAACCCTCTCTGATCTTACTGTGTCTTTTCAAAATGACTCCTTTGTATCTACTTCGTTGCAAAACACGTATAGTTTAAGAGTTCAGTTCGGTGACCGGTGCTGGTTGGTCAAATTTAAAGTATTCACAACAAACCGTTTTCCAAAACTGATAAAATAAACAAGTGCGCCTCTTCATTATCAACACTGTATTTCATCTGGACAAGCCGACTCGTCTCAAGCTTATTAGTTTATATTTAATTATCTAAAAGGTGATACAAAAAAATAAAACTGTACAACTTTTTTCTGAATATCTCTCACAAAAATAGCTCTAGAAAGCTGTAATTTGGAACAGATACAATTCGTTCGAAAAGAATTTGTTTAACATAAAATCCATGAAAAAGAAATATATTTTGAAAACGGAAATGGCTAAAGAAAAAAAGCACCCAAAAACACAGTTCACCAATATTTATAAATCTTGTTAAGGAAGTCGTGAAATGATTGGTTGACTTTTTTCTTTATTTTCTCTGTTACATTTAATTTTCCATTCCTGAGACATTCAAATGATATTTAATTTCTTTTACAGAATTAAAAAAGTGAACGATTTCATTCTGAAATTCCTAGAAGCAGCGCTCTACGTGCCCTCCTTTCGACTCGACCCGTTCGAAATGCTCAATGGCGCCCCAACACTAGGCCCTGCTAAACTATGAGTTTTTTTAAGCCACATACATTGTACATATTATTCAGTATGAAGTGGCTTCTAGAGACAATAAGTAGTGGGGTGCCTAATAGACAGCATTTTTCTAGTCAACATATCCCGCAGGGTGAAAATGGGCTTTACACAAAAGCAAATGTCATCGAGGAAATGATTCCGCTTTTCAAGACAATCGAGGAATCATGAACACATTGCCAGGCTTTGATCGAAGTCATCTTGGCTTAGCGAAGATGAAAATGTAACAGTCATAGGTTAAGATCTTCCATGAGAATGCAGACTGTTGAGGTGTAGGAACGTCGTAGCTGCCGATCGTCTACAGACTGTCGTCTCATGGGACTCTACTATTGAAATCTGCACCCTAGTGACGTTTAAATGCATGGTGCGTATTCGACAGAAAGTGGTCATTTTAAAGGCCATTTTTAGTTCTGATTCGCTATAGATACAAACTGACGGAACTTCTCAACTTCTGACGCCAAAGGTCTTGGGGACACCTAAGCATTCGCTCCATGTCGTGCGCAGAACTTACATAATGTCAAGGATGGTGGGTTTGTGCAGAGGTAATGTTCAATACATAAAAAATTGTCTGCTCTTTACCAAACGTAACCATAATCTCAGCAGACAAATGAAATTTGAAAAAAATAATATCTGCATCTGCAGACTTCTGTTGACTTTTTAAACTGTTGTAACTTGCAACGTGGCGCGATAGTTGCAACTTTTAGTGGTAGGCCTATTGTGAACTGGTACGTCATGCTATGAAAATGGCGACAAGGTTGAAAATGGGTAGTTTTTTTTATATGTTCCGTAGCAAAACCCATTCAATGGACTTATCTAAAATGAATATTAGACAAATTCCTTTTGGTTTCCAAATGTTATGTTCAAATCTGAAACGCAAAACTTTAGTATGGAGGAAGATATTTACAAAACAAGCTGTATAGTTCTTTTTGATCACCCTGTATTTATAATTTATCTATTTATCTATTATTTATTTATTCATTTATTTATTGATTAGAGTTTTACAGCGCTTGCTACTACACTGCATAAACGTGGTTCAAATCCCCAACGAGATGTTCTTGAATCTAGCTTCTTTGGGTAGTTTACAAAGTTTTCCACCCACTTGGCTCGGTCCTATAGAAGATGGGTAACAAATTCGGAAGTCCTGTCTCTAGAACAGATTGTATAGCTTGCGTCAAAACCCAGACTAAGTCATACATTTCTGCAATTTGTGAAATAATATCTACCCGCGTCTATGTTGTAACGGTTAAGCGATTCCATGTCGCGCTCAGGAAACCGAAATTCGATTCCCGAGTGGTGAGAAAATTTGTATCCAGTATCCTGGCCCTTCTTCCCGGATGTTGTATTCTTCTCAACTCGGGTTGGCATGCCTTTTAAATGATATAACTTGTGTTAATGGAGGCGTAAAAACACGTATCTCTCTGTCTGGTTTACAACTGTCAATTGTTGCAGTTTCCCTTCGTAGCGTAACCCACCCCCCCCCCCTTTCCAACACACACACACACACACACACACACACACACACACACACACACACACACACACACACACACACATACACACATACACACACACATACACACACACACACACACACACACACACACACACACACACACGGCGCGCGCGCGCGTTCACTAGTACAGGCAGAGAAAGATAAAGAGGAAGAGACTTACAGACGCATAAACACATAAACACCAACAAACAGATAGTCAGACAGAGAGACAAGTAGGCAGATGCACAGGTTGACAGAGACATAGAAAAGACCTGGGGCGTGAGAGAGATAGAGGGGAGAGAGAGAGAGAGAGAGAGAGAGAGAGAGAGAGAGAGAGAGAGAGAGAGAGAGAGAGAGAGAGAGAGAGAGAGAGAGAGAGAGAAGCTAGAATTAGAAAGAACCTAGGGGAAAAGAAAATAACAGAAATAGCATGATAGCTTCACAGACAATGAGGCGCGTCAATATCAATAGACATTGACTACCCATCCGTCCATCCCCACACCTTCTTGGCAGTCCGTACCCCCTACCCCCCCCTACCTTTCCGCCACCCCCCTTTAAAAAATCCCACCATGCTAGAAATACTAACACCAGTACAAAGTCCCTAGAGTTCTTCCACGCTTTCTACTGGCTTTGCCAGAGTTAAAGGGGCGGGGGTGCTCATGGCACTTACACACTGACTGTTTAGAGACACTCACCAGCGAATAGGCAATTAAATCAGCCCAGACACATGGTAAGTCAATGTTCTAAGCCTGCCTAGTAACTGATAGATTTCTCATCTCGCAGGGAACTTTGGTGAGATGATGACCTCAGCTTCTGCAACGAGTGATTTTTCAGAAGGAAGCCCTCACGATGAGAGGCGAGGGTGGTTGGAGGGCACCATTGGTAAGCCCTACGTCTTTTCTTTCTCTCAGTTATTTCGGTCTGTCTGTCTTACTCCTTCCTTGTACTAAATGACCGCCATTGTGTCACTGTGCTTTTCAAACAAACGTGAGAGGCAAGGAGGAGAGAGTGATGAAGGAAGGGCAGTTGCCCATTGTTTTCTGGTGTCCACAAAACGACGATGGGATAATTGTGAGGTATATAATTTATGGAAAAATCTTTCGCGATTTTTACTATTTTAAATACTGGTCTATATTCGCGGGAAAATGAGATCGTTTATGAAATCTGCCAAGGCCTTGGAATAACAGTTTAGGCGGCCTTCAAAGGACGCTTAAAGACAAATTAAAATAGTTCCAGAAGTAGATATTGAAAAGGGAAATAGTCGTTTCTAAGCTTTTAAAAATATATAATGTAATATAATGTAATATTAATAATATTTAATGTAAATACAAATAATATTGACCTATTCGAACGTCTTGGAAGTTATAGTTCCCTGTCTTCAAATTCCCGGATCAGTACAGAAATAGCTTTACGAATAAACAAAGCTAGTGCCCCCTTTGGAAAACTCAGAGAAAGGGTTTGGGACTGCATTGGCATTCTCACAGATACAAAGCTGAAAGTCTACAATGCTGTGGTCGTTGCAACCCTGTTGAACAGTGCTGAGAACTGGACAGTATACCAAAGCTATAAAGAGAAGCTTAATCATTTTTTCATCTAATTAAGGCCTCACGAGAATTATCGACATCAAATGACAGGACAAAATACCACACACCTAAGTTCTCATAATGGTAAAAACCGCTTTCTAAGCTCGAAAGGACTCAGCTGCACTGGGCTGGCCCTGTCGTAAGCACACCTGGTTCCATAATCTTAAAGGCAGTATTCTGTTGTGAGGTGGTACCTCCAAGAAAGTGTGAATTTGGCGCTCTCCCAAAAGAGAGCACTGCAAAGACACCATGAACATGTCTTTGAAGGGTTTCAACATTAATCCCTAGGCATGAGACAGCCTATATCAGAGAAAGGGATACGACTCAAAAAACGACTGTGTATATGAGCAAAAGTGAGATATTAATCATTTACATGAAACAAGTGTTGTCTCTTTGCCAGTATTGCTTTTAAAAACGCCAGCTGTGTTTTTATACTGAAGACAAAGTTATCTATGTAGCCACCGCAAGGTAACTTTTTTACTCCTACAACTGATCATACACTGACTCCCCATAGAACCCTGCCTTCCAAAAAGAAAAAAAATACTCTTATTCAGGTACAAGGAACAAATAATATTCTTTGGTGACGTTACTGCAAATGAGTTAAACAACTTTTATTGCTATTCCGATTGTTTTGATTTTGAGAAGAAGAAACGTGAACTTAAACCGAGGCTGAAAGACGAGTCGAGCAAGGTGGGGTATGTTGAGCTCATTGAGCGGATTGTTCAAAAGAAACAAAGCCTGCGGTCCAGACGAAGTGAAAGGTGGAGTGTTAAGAAATGTTGTGAGCGATTGGTCCTGATATTTATTACCTTCATTTTTAACCTGACCCTACATTCCCACACTATGGAAAACATCGGGGGTAATACCTATACCTAAAAAAGCCTTTAAAAATATAGGAATTAAACTATTTAATACCGGTCACTCCAACATCCATTCCTTTTAAATGCCTTGAAAAATTGATCCTCTCAAATATTCCAGGTTGTGTTCATGGAAATCTAGATTAATTCCAGTTTGCATACATTCGAGAGAGTAAAGTAGAAGATGCTGTAATTAATTTTTTTGTGACTTTATGCTGAAATACCTTGAAACATCTAAAACGTATTACGATGGTACTTTACGTTGATTTTTTCTCAGTATTTAATAATTTAATACAATTCAACTGCATATTGTCACTGAAAAACTTCAAAGTCTGAGAGTTAGCCATTATATTGCAGCATGGGTCCAGAAAATTTTGACAGGCAGACCAAAATAATTATGTTAAGCTGAACAGCAGAAAATCTGAAACGATCCTTTGTAACATCAGCAGTCCTCAGGGGTGTGTTTTGTCACCGGTTTTGTATGCAATATGCCAACGATCATAGAAGTAGGTATAAAATAACACATTTAACTAAGTTCACAGATGACTCTACTATTATTGGATTAATAACATTCAATGAAAAAAAAGTTTTTCGAAGATTTCGAAGAATATTATGTAGGTTTTTTAAAGGGAGTAATTCAAATTTTCTAAAAGTGAACCTCTCAAAAACAACGGAAATGATTTTCATTTTCGAAGAGAAAAACTAACAATCCCACCATTCTTAATGGAACAAAAAACAACTGAAATCAGGGATTCATGCAATTATCTTGGCCTTTCAATGGACAAAAGACATGGAATAACATCAAGAGGCTATCCCAGAATAGAAAAAGGTGGAAAGTGTTTGTCCGTGGTTTATACCCTGGTGCATGGGGGAAAAGGCAATGATGATGATGATGATGACGACAATGGGCAACAAATTTACATTGCAAAATCACGTGCACAACATCATGAAAAGGTAAATCAGATGATGTACTTTCTGAGGAAACTTAGGCCCTTCAATCTGAATCCATCCATCCTTCAGATATTCTACCCCGCCACAATAGAAAAGTTGATAAATATTGGTATTTAATGCCATGGTAGCATCTTGGGAAGACAGCATATCATAAAAATAAACAAGTTGATCAGAAAGGCATCTAGAACAATTGGTAGAGACCTAAATAACTTTGAATATCTGCACTTAGAAAAGGCGAAAAAAAATGCTAAGTGACCATTGACAACCACAGACATCGGCATTTCAATTATCGACCCGCAGTTAAAGATATATTTCCAAGAAAGCAAGAACACACGAGTATACAAATTCATTTGTATCAACTGCAGTGAGGTTACTTAACGCATAGTGCTACAAATAAAACAGAGAGAGAGAGAGAGAGAGAGAGAGAGAGAGAGAGAGAGAGAGAGAGAGAGGGAGGGAGGGAAGGAGGGAGGAAGGAAGGGAGAATGTTTGACGAATCGGGTTGTTTCAGCATGTAAAACATGTATTTATTAATGTCCTATCTTGATGTATGTATGCGTGAGTGCATTGCACCTTTGTAACATCAACTGCAGTTGTAAACGACCAAGACAATTGTTCCTTGTGAGATGAATGAAGATTGTCTTTGTCAATGTTTATCTCATGTTTTATTTCCATTGCTTATTCTTTACACTCATATTGAATTGAAAGATTCCAGAATTACAGCACCATAACACAACTATTTTCACTTATTTTGATACTTTTTATGTAAGTGTTTTACGGCGCTCACAATTGCATAAGGTCGTATGAGCCGCCGGACACATCAAGCATTTATTACCTGGTAGGCGGCCGAAGCTTAGTCTTACCGATTTTGGACCGCCAAGGAATCTTTTATTGTACGCAACTTGCACACTTGACCTCCGATATTGTTTGCCCTTATCCGAGAAGGCTAAGCGTAGATCATACCTACCATAAGATCATGGGTGTGGCTGAGAGCCATGGAGTAACATAGAAAGGCTGCAGAAATAGTCAAGAGGCAATAGGAGGGTGCAAAGGAAGGTGGAGGCAGAATGTGGAGATGAAAGCAGAAGACAGAACATTGTTAGAGAGCAGGAAATGATGTGAACGTGAAAGGAGAAAAATTCTAGAGAAGAAAATATTCCGTCGCTATTCGGATTCGAACCCGCGACTTATTGAATGAGAGACGAACACCAACCTCTAAACCACGAGTGCCCCCCCCCCCCCCCCCCCCCATACCTTTGACACTTTTGTGGGATTGAAATGATACATATTACATCTTATTTTTTCTTATTATTATTAGGTAAACATATTCCAAAGAGATTAAATGATTTCAAGATTCTTTCCAATTAGTTTCAACTGTCCTGGCGGTCGATGGCAGTACATGATGGCCTTAGCCCTAAGCTCTGGATTATCGTGCAAAAAGCACGCGAGCAGCTTGTATAATACGGGTATTTATACCGGTGTGCACGTGTAAACAACAAGGAGTAAAATGACTAGTAGCAAAGCAGACGTCATGAAAGTAGGCCATGTTTATCTGGATGTAACACATGTCACACAAGAGAAAAGAAGCTCAGTTGACACTCTCCCAGTATAAATATTTACACCCGTTGAGAATGGCCTAGTGACACAGTCAACACTTATCCGGTCGCATGATTTACAGCCCAGTGATTTTAAAACAAGAACAGAAAAGGAAAGAAAAGAAGAAAAAAATACGACGAAGGCATACCACGAGCCAATTAAAAAAACCTCCCAATTTGATAGGCAATTTTGACTGACATCTACTTGGTACAATAGTAAAACGGCCTGCACGTCACGAGATACCTTAAAGGTTAATCATCTATTTCGCATTCGCGCTATAATTCTTCTAGGACATCATTAGTCTTTTGTAACTATTTGAAAACGTAAGTTGAGCTTTACGTTTACTTTTTTGTTTGCTGAGTTGTCCAAAGTCTCAGTGTTTTAATTGCTTACTTCAGCTGGGGCGAAAAAGCAAGGTCCGTTTCTGGGAGGCATAAGAATATTCTGATCGAGAGCCTTTTATGGAGATACATTCGAGCAAATTGTATTCTTTTTCTTTTGTGAAGAACACATGAAGAACACGTAGAAAAAACATAGTCTCGTCTTCCTTTTATGAGGAAGTAAATAATTAAACCGAAGTAACCTTAAGAGAGCATTTAGAAACATTAATATATGACTTTCTATTTTCTTTGAATATTCTCTTCTCGTCTTCCTTCTTTTTGTGGACTTTTCCCCCCTACGAGCTTTTCAAACCGACCCGATGCCTCGTTCTGACGTCTTCATCCCCTTTTACGCATGCACAGAGCGTTCTCTTTCTCTCCTCAGATGACTTTTTTGAGGTGGACATCTTGAGCTAAAGTTTGAAATCAAATAAGTCGCACCTGCAACTGGGTGGGTTGAGTGATCCGTCGATTGTCCGCGCAGTTCCGGGTATTTGCTGTGAGCAAATGGCGACTATGAGTTCAGCTCGTTTGTCTAACCATCTTCAAGGTGGTGAAAAGGTTGATCTTCACGAGGAAAGATCTGGCCCTTGTCACCTCATTTTTTTTTTATTCGGCTCATCCGCTATTCATGAACTTGTTTTTTCTTTCTCTTTTTTTTATTTTTCTTTCTCTTTTCCTTTTTCATTCTAATTTTTTTTTATTGCTCAAGTGGTGTCACTCTCTGGGAGCCATTATTTGTATTTTCAACTTTCAAGTGTCTTATAAATAGCCCCCAAAGAGACAGTTTCCCTCGATATAACGACTTTGCTAGTCTGAGATCAAATAATGTTTAACTTGTTATAGTATGTGCATCAATGGCAGAAAAGTATGTGATCTCCACATACCCATGTACGTTTCTAGGCATTTGCCCCCGTACAGGAAAAAAGACCCTGAATGGGTTCTATTATTTCAAAGCTGCTGTCAGTTTACACAGATAGCCTGCGCGTGCATTCTGTTTCATGTGTCGATTTAGCACGGACATGTAACAAACTTGAAGAAAAAAAACCCCACAAAAGCAAAACTTACATCTTCTGAACCCAATAGAAAAGGATAACCACCTTCTCCCAAATCCTAGACTTTAATGAAGTGCTAAACAAACATAGGGTGATTTTAATGAGTTTTCAGATAAATCGCTTCTTATACTTAGGAGAAGATAGTACATGTCCATTGTCATTTCTATTATTCTTGGGTTTTTTAAACAAGTTCATAAAAGTTCATTCGAATCGTTAGTAGGCAGGTCTCCAGTTTTATGCAAAGCTTAGCTTCAGATCTCAGTTGAAAAGAGGGAGGGGAAATGAAGAAGTGTGTATTTCTCTCTCTCTCTCTCTCTCTCTCTCTCTCTCTCTCTCTCTCTTTCTCTCAGTGTTTGTTTGTGTGTGTGTGTGTGTGTGTGTGTGTGTGTGTGTGTGTGTGTGTGTGTGTGTGTGTGTGTGTGTGTGTGTGTGTGTGTGTGTGTTGGGGATGGGGAAGAGTTCAAGAGATCGGTTTAAAAGTAAGAACTTATTTTGTTTGAACTTGATGCGGGTTACTCATTGTGAGAAAGACCTTCGTCATTTACCTTTTATGCTACGATATGACTGGGAAATCCCGTTTACTAAAAGGGTTTAAAACATCGGAAGACCTTGATGTGGTTTTCTGTTTTATCGTCTGTTGTAAAACACTAAGTATAACTCTTTACAGGGGTGTTCCTAGATGGGTCATGAATTTATTTATGTATTTATTTATTGTTGTTCTTTGTTTTGGATTTTTTATAGGGGGGGGGGTGCATTAACCTTTACTGCAAACTGTGCAGCACGGGGCTAAAACTTTCCTACTATTTAAACACTGGACACTCTTTTATCCAGTTTATTGGAGGAGAATAGAAAATTCATAAGTGGTTCTGCGTGTTTTTTGGGAATGAAAAAGGGGGGGGGGAGAGGTGGCATTACTGCAAGTGGACCAATTACTTTGTGGGCACGGGAGGGGGGGGTAGTTGGGAGGGGTTTGTCGAGGTTTAAAAAAGAAAGAATAAAGAGAGAGCGTAAAAGTTTTATGACCCTTGCAAGGAAAGCTTGTTTACAACGACATGCAATGGAGTCGCCAATAAGTCAAACAAAGTTTCACATAAAATGACCTTGCTTTTGGGTCATTATGCGCTAACATCTTGAAAAGGTGTCCTTAAAAAATCCCTTTTGACACCGCCGTGACTGGCTTGCCGCGACCAGGGGGCATCCTGTGCAGCAGAAAAATAGAAGAAACAAACTGATCACATTTCCTTTCTTTTGATTAGGTTCTTGAAACTTTCATACACTACATAAAAAGACGCGAGCGGATAACCGCTCTCATTGCGGAGCTAGCTCGACACAACCTCCATATTATTATTCTTAGCGAAACCAGGTTCGATGTTCGATGATGAAGGTTGCATCGTCTGCAGATCAGAGGAAAATAGTCCTGAAGGTCGGCTGAATGGTACCGGGTTTATAATGATTAAGAGCAGTTTTAATCGAAATTTGGACTCCGTCCCAAAGGGTATGCATGATTGACTGATTACACTCCGCATCTCCGTTGGGAATCATTTTTGTTATACTACTCTTGTGAGTGCTTTTGCTTCGATAGTGACAGTCTAAAGAAGTATAGGATCAGTTTTATTGACTCTGCCATTCTTTCAGTCCCAGCAGCTGATAAGGTAATTCTGTTTGACGACTTTAACGTCAGAATTACCATCGACACGCCCAAATGGCCTGGCACCATTCACTTTCATGGGGGTTAGAAAATGCAACAGCCTGTTGTCATTGTTGTTTTTTTGTTGTTGTTGTTGTTTGATGTTGTAGTCGTTCTTGTTGTTGTTATTGTTTTTGCCGAAATGCGTCTATGAATCACAAACACAAATTTCTGTTTTCCCCTTTTATGGAATTGAAATCTCATTGACTATAATACTATAAGACAACAAAACAGAAAGTGGTGCAGACTTTGGAATTGGCCAAGGCGCATTGCGAGCAAACGCAACTTAGAGTTGAGGTTCCTCAGACGCCTACAAGGTAAACCTGTCCACTAAAAGATTGATGTGAATAATTTTTCTGCTCAGACAAAAGGTAAAATGAGTTCTCAGGTGAACTTGCTCCACAGTTGGATTGCCTGTCATTCATTCCAGAAAATGTCGAAGGAGTTAAAATAGCCTCAGCACAATCTTGTACAAATGTGCTTCAAGAATTGTTCGATATCTAGATCGCAAACGGTGTGTAGATGTTAGCATGGTCATGAATCAAACCTGAAAACCTTTTTAATCCTAGATCTTTTGAGACAGTTTGGAAAAGATACCCCAGTTTCATCACACACCCTAAGCTCTATAGTAGCCTTATCTTAAATTTAAGTGCAGAACAAACATAAGGTGGTTTAAAGAGTTTTTAGATGATTTTTGACTTAAGTACTGCTATATTAAGGAAAATGGATATATGACCCTTCGAAAACAATGTTGATATTATATAGTACATCCAAAAGAAAAACTGGCTATTCCAAGCGCTTCTTCTCAATCAAATAAAACGCTTTTAAGGCAAGCAAAAGCAAACTCTGGCGTCAGTTACGTACAATGAAGCATTCATAGTGAGAGGAAAGAGTAACTGACACTCAGATGTACGCTAAAACTAACATATATAGTCGCAAAAACATACACGACCCTTTTGGGGGCATTATTCCTCTTCTATCGGCAGACGGCGTGGCACAAATAATAGACACACTTGGTATTCTTGACTGTTGAGCACAACACTTTGATTCTGTTCCATATAGACTTTTAAACATGAACTCTGAGACACGTGAGCGACCTCCATGGACACCCATCCATTTCAAGCCTGCATATCTCCCAACATTTGAGGAGACCTTGGCAGCAGTACAACAGCTGTCTCTCATTAAGTCTCCAGAGATAATTCAGTTCCAGAGGAAAAAATAATATTATTAGATACTTTGTGCTGACTTGCTCATTCAGAAGTTGGCCTAGATATTCAAAATTATTGTGATAGTAAAGTGTTACCTTGGCAATCCAAAGACATCGAAATTGAGTATTTGTACAAAAACTAAGGTATCAGTCAATATTTGACAATCATCGTGGTTTTCACTCCTCTGCATTGCGGCCAAGATTTTTGTCAAAATTTTTCTGAAGAGCCTTATTGTCCATCTCCCTGCAAATAATTTACCGCCAGAAAGGCAACGTAGCTTTCGTGGCGAGAGCAACACAGAAGATAAATATTTGCTGCCTGACAAATACAAGAGAAATGAAGTGAACAAAACATGCATTTATACATGGCATTTTTTTAACCTCAAAATGGCATTTGACACCGTCTTCCATGAAGGACTCTGAAAAATCATTGCAAAATTCGGATGCTCACGTAAGTTCATCAACTTCGATCGAGAGATAACTCCAAGCTACTAGGCAGGTTAGGGTCAAAAACCGTGAAAAATTATCGCAACCTTTTAATATCACGAACGGCATGAAGCAAGCCTACATGCTGGTCGCAACTCTTTTCAGCATCGTTCTCCGTGCAATGTTGCAAAAGCCTTTCAAATCTCTTTCGCCTGGCGTGACTGTTAGGACAGAGGAAGACAGAAAAGCAAGAAAATCAAGGCCGTCAACTCCTGACACTGCAAAAAAAAAAATTTAAGTGCTTTGTTTATGAAACCATCTTCTAAAAAGAATAGTGCTTGAAGGTCACAAGCAAAGCCATGGTAAGGTTTAACCAACGAGCCATATGTTTTGGCAGAAAAGCACACCATTTGTGGAAAGGTAAAGGCGCTGCTATATGCGGCGAGCTGAGGAGTTGCTAACCATTACAAGTTGTAAGCTATTATTTCCTTAATTTCCCTCTCTTTACCATGCTAGGTACCCCCCCC
>NW_004797933.1:6120-7950 GCF_000002075.1 Aplysia californica | reverse complement strand
ACAGACGCCATTGCTGCAGCGAAGGACAGGGTGAAGTGGAGGTCCATGGTCGCCCACGCCAGTCGGCAAGGCACCGGATGATGATGATGAGTAGAAACGGAGATCATTACGTTACAGAAAAATGAAGTCTGCAGTTTGTGGAACTAAAACTATTTCTTACCTAGACCAGAAAGGGGGGGGGGACCTTGGAAGAGCTATCAATCAAGATGCCGCCTAGCCAACAATGTGGAGCAGCAAATAATCCTGAAGTTTCACATAAAATGCAGTATTATTACTATATCAATACCATCGGGCTTCTCGTGGTCTAGAGGTAGGGTTTTTGCTCTCATTCCCAAGTTCGAAATCTGACGGCGTCGGAAATGTTTTCTTCTCTAAAATGTAATCCTTTCTGATTCAATAGATATAATAAGTTCAGTCATCTGCTTTCATCTAAACCCCCCACCCCCCTAATCCCCACTCCAGACCACCCCTGGCATCCGGGTTCCTCTCTCCTTTACTCCTGACCAATTCTACATTATATTTTTTTTCTACAAGCTCCTTCTTACTGCTGCCTTTCAGCCACACCTCTGATCTTAGGGAAGGCAACATCGAACTCCTAGCCTTTTCGGACAAGAACAAAAATCTTGAAGGTCCCAAAATCTACCAGAGTAGGCTTCGGCAGCCACCCAGGCAAAATTCAAAATTAATTCCTACCAAAACCGAAAACAGTCCAGTCAGTATAAAATTACCCTGTGCAGGGTTAGGGTTAGGGTTAAGATTAGGGGCAGGTTTAGGGTTAGGGTTAGGGTTAGGGTTGGGATTAGGCTTAGGCTTAAGGGTGAAGGTGAGGGTGAGGGTGAAGGTGAGGGGAGGGGGAGGGAGAGGGGAGGGGCAGGGAGAAGGTGAGGAGTGAGGGAGAGGGAGGAGGATTAAGGGTTAGTTTTAGGGTTAGAGTTAGGGTTGGGTTTAGGGTTAGGACTATGGTCAAGGTTGTGTTTAAGGTCAGGGTGGTTAGGGTTAGGGTTAGGGTTAGGGTTGGGGTTGGGTTTAGGGTTAGGGTTGGGTTTAGGGTTAAGGTTAGGTTAGGGTTACGGTTAGTGTTAAGGTTAGTACTTTTCTAGACATCTTTTGACTTTTAGATGGTCTTGGAAAAAATGTGGGGTGGGGGAGTACTACGTGCTTACACTGATATGTGGGGGCAACTGGGCTTCTGTAAATTATCATTGTAATGAACCTGTGTATACCCCCAATTTGGCGCTTTTTTAAATACGTGATTTAAATAAAGAAACGCTTTTATTACTTTCTTTTTGCTTCCCTACAGGAGTGGCAGGCACATTTGCGAGTGCATTGGGAAAAAAATAATTAACTAGAATTTTTATAACGCGAACAGACGTTTTTACTAGGGTTTTTTTTTTAATTGAATTGATCTGGCATATACTTTAATAGAACAAAATGTATGGTAGACGTTGTCAAAACGCAAGTGGCTAGAATATATTGAACAAGGGCGTCAAGCAAATTTGTCCAAAAACATAAGTCTTTTCTTGAAGACAGCGAATAATGCATTAATTAAATAAATAGACCACATCCTGCACCACGCTACAGATGCGATGCTTTTAATTGTAGAATAACACACTTGAGCACCCTAACCTCTGAAAACGTGTGTCATGTTTAATTATGTGTAATTTTTACATTCGTTTGTCTCGCCCACATAATGCGAGTGTCATGTTTACTTTGGAGTAAACTCTCCATCCCGATCTTTAAACCATGATCGAAGGGCACGGTTTTTCACCCGAAAATTAACTCCTACAATCCCTTTGCGTGTGACAAGGCGGCAAAACTATTTATAAAAGA
>NW_004797933.1:0-644 GCF_000002075.1 Aplysia californica | reverse complement strand
AATTCCTTCACACAACTCGCCCACTGAAACATGGCGGACGCCGCTGTCTAATGTGGCCATCGCGTAGCAAGGCGAGAGAGGGGCGTACTGTATATAGTGCCTATAGTGTACATCTATGGTTCAAGCCCTGTAACAGTAACTTGGGCATGTTATATGACTTGTCATGGAATTTTGTTGTACTTCCAAAGAGGTTATATGTGACGTGGTAAATCTGGCGCTCGTCAATTTTTGGACATGTGAAGTTTTGGGTATCATTTTAAACCATGTTCATTTGTCTTGCTTTCGGTGATAAAAATACCCATCATAAATAGAAGTCAAGATATTTGCGATTAGAGAAGGTATGCATTGAATCAACATTTTCTGTAATATCTACCAAAAAATGTGTTTTTAAATGGACTTTAATGGTGTTTTGTCAAAAAACAAAAATTCATTAAAATTGCCAAAGGGACACAAAAATGCCAGTTTCGATTTCATTATTTTGACGAGCGCCTGCTTTCACCGTGATGCCTCGCATATACTGTAGTTCGTACAGTGACGTCACAAATGTAAACGAATGGGAACTGAGTGTGTCCACTCCTCGGGGCTGAGCGTTGATAGAGAGGCATAAAAATAGATAGATAAAAAGAAGGATGGATAAATAGATA
>NW_004797932.1:476004-477061 GCF_000002075.1 Aplysia californica | reverse complement strand
CCCCCCGCAAAACAAAGTAAAAAAATACCCACCCTCCTCCTCCCTCTCAGCCCCCTCTCTCTTTCTCTCTGTTTCCTGCCCTCAAATATTATTATCATATTACACTATTTAAGCACGTTTGTTAATATCCACTACCTATATTTCTTCGGTAAGATTTTCCCGGCACTTTCAGCACAATAAGGTCATATTATAATCAGTGGAGATTTGAGGTGTTACAAGAGAGTGACAAACACAAAAGAGTAGAGGTGGGCAAAATCCCGATAATCTACAAGGATAACCGGATAATTCTCAATGAAACATTATCCGAATTCAGACTCTTCACTCTCTTTTTTCCTGACCCGTTCGCCGAAGTGGGTGCACCCATTTGTTGAAATGATGCTACCCGTGGTGTTAATTGGTAGGCCTATTATGATAATGTGTTACAATACTAATTACGGTACGACGTGGTGGAATCAGGCTCTCGTCAATTTTTGGGCATGTAGAGTTATTGGTATCATCTTAAAGCTTGTTCACTTGTCTTTATGTGGATGAAAAAAATATCGATTTTTTCTTGAATACAAGTCGAGATATTTGCGAATGAAGGAGGTGGGGGTCACCTGTTTTCAGAAGTAAACTTAGCGAGAAAATGGCCGACAAAGATTAGTTATTTCCTTAGCTTAAGAGTCCGTGGTAACTGAAAACTTACATTTTTGTGTGCCTTTAATCAAGGTTTTTCAGAAAAATCCACACAGAAATGATTTCTTTAATAGTCTTGAAAGGGGTTGAGCCAACAAACAAAAATTTTATGAAAATTCACAAACCTGCGGAAAAATGCAAGTATCTTCACCAAGCTGCCTCACAATTGTTCTCATCAGCCATGGCAGAAGCCACAAGTCATCATGACCTTAATTTATTCTTCCTATTCCTTTTTCGGGTGTGAAATATCAACCTTCGCGGATGTATTAGTCATTGTCAGGCAATGGCGGACGGGAGGTTAAAGTAACACCTCTTATCTTCGGCACAAATTATGCCCTAATTGTATCAAAAGTGCGTTATAAACCTCTTTCTAAAATCAAAA
>NW_004797932.1:473005-474003 GCF_000002075.1 Aplysia californica | reverse complement strand
CCCCACCACAATGTCTGTCACTCTCCGTCCCTTCTAGCCTCCTGTCTCTATGACCCAGACAACTGGGCGATTCAGAGCACCGAGCCCTGCAAGTCACGCTGAGAAAACAGCTCAAACTCAACAAAAACCCAAAAAAAGAAGAAAAAAAAAAAAAGAAAAAAAAAGAAAAACAAAGAAAGGGAAAATGAAAAACAATGCTATGCTGTTGAGAGAAATGACCGTGGCATTTTGCCGAGGCTGGGTTATTTATTATGCATTTCTCACTCACTGCCTTTCAAGGATTTGTTGTCTGTTGTACGCCCATGATTCTGACAGTGAAGAGAATTGTCTGTCTGTTTGGTGTTTTTCTCTCTCAATTACTGTCTGCGTGTCTGTGCGTGCGTGCGCGGGTGCGTGTGTGTATGTTTGTGTGTTTGTGTTTGTGAGCGTTTATATGTCTGTCTGTCTGTCTGTCTGTTTGTCTGCCTGTCTGTTTGTCTGTGTGTCTGTCTCTCTGTCTGTCGGTATCAAGAAATCCCAAAATCCTTCTGTTATATATTTATGTTCACCACGCCTTACACACAAAATTCTATTATATATATTATATATATTGTATACCAATCAAAGGCACTATAGTACTTCTCCAGCAAAAAACCCACTAACTTTGATGAATGAAGACTTAATTTATGTAATATCTTTTACTCAAAAAACGAGTGTTGGTGACACATAAAGAACATTCGTACAGGAAAATCTTAGCCTTTATTTCTTCTAATTCCTCTATTTCCGTTGAGAAATATTCCCCTCCAGTAGACCTTCTACAGATGTACGGGTCATTCGTCACACGCATTGACAGATGCGCTAAAACAATTAGCCTATTATTGCTTAGAAATACCTGGCAGTCCTCCTCAACATTTCCCCTGTGACTAATATTGGTTTTCTTTTTGGGGTTTTCACAGGTTTTCCCGCTTATTAGACATACTGTTTGTGCGTGTATGTGTGTGTGTGTGTGTGTGTGTGTG
>NW_004797932.1:469370-471734 GCF_000002075.1 Aplysia californica | reverse complement strand
CCCCCCCCCCCCAAATCCCTTCTTATCTTATCTTATCTTATCTTATCTTATCTTATCTTACGATACCAAATGAACTATAAGGCGCCTCAAATAAGCTTATTATTCCTGGTAGATCTATGTGCAGAGTCAGAGGCAACGTCTCATTTTGGCACAGTAGAGTGAGCAGACGTGGGCAAACTACAGCCCGTGGGCCAGATTCGGCCCGTGAATAGTTTCTGTCTGATAGTGCTGGGCGGCTAAGTTCCCGATTATTGAAAGCAACTAGGAATCGAAGGAATCGACTCCAAACCCAATTACTTACTTTCTAATAATGTGATTTCTTCTAATGGTTACCTGGTTGGCTCCGAACATCTTCAGGATTTAGGATAACCTTGATTTCGGAACACTACAAAGAATCAAGTTTAAAAGAAAAATTGTAAAAAAGGGGAAAAAAAGATTTTAATGATTAAAGTTACTGGTAACAGTTGGTATTTACGTAAAAAGGAGTCGGAACCTTTCCTCCGTAGCATTAATCATAATAATAATAATAATAATAATAGATAGCATTTGTATAGCGCATATTCCCGCTCAACAGCAGGCTCTATGCGCTTTACACTATATTATTACCCCAGCAGACCATAGAACACTCCGAAACATTCTCAGCTTCCTGGGAAGCATACATGGGAATCGGTTCCGGAATTGATCTACTGTCTGACCCGTGAGTCGACGCAGTACGTAGTAATGAATGTGTCACGATGTGGTGGAATCAGGCACTCGCCAGTTTCCTGGCTCATGGAGCTATTGTTTGATTAATTGTGAGGCATCGTGGTGGAATCAGGCTCTCGTCAAAATAATCAAAATGAAGAAACTTGCATTTTTCCACTCATTTCTGTGTTGATTTTTATTGAAAAACGTTGATTAAAGGCACACAAGATGTACATTTTCAGTTACCACGGACTTTTAAGCTAAGGAAATAACTAATCTTTGGTGGCCATTTTTTCACTAATTTTACCTCTGAAAACAGGTGACCCCCACCTCCTTCATTCGCAAATATCTCGACTTGTATTTAAGATAAACGGATATTCTTTTCATCCTAATAAAGACAAGTGAACAAGCTTCAGGACGATACCAATAACTCTACATGCCCAAAAATTGACGAGAGCCTGATTCCTCCACGCTGCCTCACAATTATTTGCCTGGCTTTTGATGAAGATGATTTTATATTTCTATATTGAATAAAGGTCGAAATTATATTTGCGATTGAAGTTGGTGGGGTCGCCTTGTTTCAGAGATAAAAATTAGCGAGGAAATGGTCATCCAAATTTGGTGACTTCCATAACTCTAAATTTCTTGGAAACTGCACACTTACATTTTCGGAAAGTTTTCCAGTAAAATTCATACATAGATGTTATGTTTTTAAATGGACATAAAATGTGCTGAGCCAAAACCACGGAATTCGAAAAAAATTGCAAAACGGACCCGGAAAAATGCCGAAATCTTGAATTTTTTTAGAGCGACGTGAGCTTGATTTCACTATAACGCCTCATAAAATTGGCTTGCGGTTAGCTGATGAATACAAAAATGTCAGTCTTGAAAATTAAAATCAATAGTTTCGAGCCCAGCTGGAAGCAAGAAACATCTACAATGTAACATGCAATCTATTTCATCTCATGAAACGTCCTTGAGTGTCATCATTTATTATGCCCGTTTTATTCTCACCTTATACAGCTGGGATAGTTACTTCAACCGATTTCACCCATATGGATTATGTATACCTTGACATTTTCAGCACAAAAAAGGTTTCAAGTTACAAAATTTTATCAAATGTAGAAAGGCTGGACATAATGTGGGGACACATTTAAAGTAAAGGCAAACAGAAATTTTTGATAAATGAGGGAAACAATTTTTAAAAAAACACCCGCCCCTATCGACACAAAAAACAGAAACAAAAACAAAAACAAAAAACAAACAAACAAACAAACAAACAAAACAACAATAAAGAAAAACAACCCTCCCGAAAAAAAACCGCAACAAACAAACAAACAAACAAACAAACAAACAAACAAACAATGGAAAAAACCTACCCAATAATAATGCAGCATCTGGTCAATAATTGTGAGGCAGCGCGGCGGAATCAGGCTCTCGTCAAAATAATCAAAGTTAAGAAACTTGCATTTTTCTGCAGGTTTGTGAATTTTTATCAAATTTTTGTTTTTTGGCTCAACACCTTTCATGCCCATTAAAGAACTCATTTCTGTGTGGATTTTTCTGAAAAAGCGTTGATTAAAAGCACAAAAATTTAAATTTTCAGTAACCACGAACTCTTATGCTTAGGAAATAACTAATCTTTGGCTACCATTTTCTCACTAATTTTACCTCTGAAAA
>NW_004797932.1:463059-464270 GCF_000002075.1 Aplysia californica | reverse complement strand
TGTCAAACCTCACCAAAACGCACCTGTGGGGTACAGATAGATTCCAGATCCAGCTAAGCCTTCTTGTGAACAAACACAATATTGTACGACAAGATAAATACACGAGGGACTGCCAAACAGTAGTGGTGGGCGGTTCCCGATTACTGCAAACTTGGAATCGCAGGAATCGAGTCCTAGCACAAGTTCTTTCCACTGTTGTGATTTCTTCCGGGTGTCCATGATTTCTTCCAGTGGTTCCGACCCCTAGACAAGTATATGATTACTTCCGGCAACGTAGCAATTACTTCCGACGAATGCAATACCTAGCCAGTTCCGGTTACCTAGACGGCTTAAAGCAACTTCAGGATCCAGGACAACCTCGGTTTGGAAACACGAAGAGGCACCAACGTTTTACTTTTCAAAAATAAGTTTTTAAAAAAGAAAAAAAAAAAGAAAAAAAATGAGTAACTGGTAACCGTTGTTTTATGTTAAAAAGAATCGGAACTTTTCCTCTGCAACACTAACAGAGGGAATCGGTTCCGGAATCGATTCTTCGCCCAGCTCTGCCAAACAGAAAAGGAAGGAGCTAATAAATTATTCATACGTCTTGACTGCGATCTGGAGATTCCAGTCTGCTGCCTATCGAGTGTCACGACCTTGAAACCCGACTCGGGCGTAAAGAAAACGATCTTCGCCCATCTGTAAACCGAGTAGCGTCCTATGTTAACGCTTATCTGGGCGGGAGATGGAGACAGTTTACGACAATGTGTCCTACCCGACGGCTTTCTGGAATCGATCTGACGACAGGAAACCGACCGTATTGTCTAGTTATTTTTTATTCTCTCATCGCTTGCGGCGGATCGATCAGATAATGAGAAGCGACGGTACCTGATTCTACTAGGAGGTTCCATCGATCTTTGCATTATTCACTTGGTCTGCTGGTGCTCTTGGGAGGTTCAGGTGTCTGCTAATTTTCTCTCTCTCCTTCTCTCTCTCTCTCTCTCTATCTCTCTCTGTATCTTTCTCTTTCTCACTCTGTCTCTGTCTCGGCCTCTGTCTCTCTCTCTCTCTCTCCCTGTCTCTCTCTCTCTCTGTCTCTCTCTCTGTGTATCTCACTCTCTCTCTTTCTCTCTCTCTCTTTCTCTCTCTCTCTTTCTCTCTCTCTCTCTCTCGTACTTTCTCTTTCTCCCCCCTCCCTCTCTACTTTTCTCTCTCTCGTTCTCCCCCCCCCC
>NW_004797932.1:461392-462802 GCF_000002075.1 Aplysia californica | reverse complement strand
GAGAGAGAGAGAACGACAAAGAGAGAAAGAAAGAAAGACAGATTCACATACGCACACGCACACGACATGCACTTTCCACTTTGAAAAAAAATGATGGAAAGTTTTACAGTAGGATTTTGACAGTAGAGAACTCAGCGGACATTTCATTCTTCTCGTCAGACACTTGTGTTATCAAGACGAGCGTCTCTGAGGACACTTACACAGTATTTAAGAAAGCGAGCCGACATCGAAGGTCACGTTATCAGATCAAAACTACCGTCAACGCTATTAATTCAGACCATTAGTGAGGCAAGTCACGTGGAAGGATTCTGTTATCAAGACGGCGTTAGTCAAGACGATTAATGAAGGTATCAATGAAGGTATTAATGAAGGTATTAATGAAAGCGAGTCGCTACCGAAGGATCTGTTATAACATAATATGTGAGGCAGCGTGGTGGAATCAGGCTCTCGTCAATTTTTGGGCATGTAGGGTTATTGGTATCATCTTAAAGCTTGTTCATTTGTCTTTATTTTGGATGAAAAAGTATCCATTTATCTTGAATACAAGTCGAGATATTTGCGAATGAAGGAGGTGGGGGTCACCTGTTTTCAGAGGTAAAATTAGGGAGAAAATGGCCGCCAAAGATTAGTTATTTCCTTAGCTTAAGAGTCCGTGGTAACTGAAAATTTACATTTGTTTGTGCCTTTAATCAACGTTTTTATGAAAAATCCACACAGAAAAGAATTCTTTAATGGGCAGGAAAAGTGTTGAGCCCCCCCCCCCAAAATTTAATAAAAATTCACAAACCTGTGGAAAAGTGCAGGTTTCTTCATTTTGATTATTTTGACGAGAGCCTGATTCCACCACGCTGACTCACATATTATAAAAGACTTCCGTCTACGCTAATGCAGAAGTTTAAAAATGAAAGTGAAGGCTTGCCTCAGATTCTCTCTATTGTTATTGTTTGGATTGGTCAAACTAGGTGTGTGGGAGGTGGGTGGAGGTAAAGGTGGGCAAAATCCGGATAAATATCCGGATAATCGGATAATTCTCAATGAAACATTATCCGAATTCAGACTCTTTAACTCTCTTTCCTGACCCGTTTGCCGAAGTGGGTGCCCCCATTTGTTGAAAGGATTCTAATCCGTTTGTCGAAGTGGTTCTAACTCATTTGCCGAATCGGTTCAAAACATATTATTTACCGAAAAGGTGCAGTAACATAATATTATCCGGATTTTGCTAAAGCTACTCATTGCCCAGCCCTGGTTGGAGGGCGCCACTGGTAGGTCAAGCGTCTTTGCGTTCCGTTCGTTGTTTTAGTCTGTCTGTTTGTTTTACCTTTTCCGGGCACTAAAAGACCGTCATTGTGTCGATGTGCTTCCTTTTACTACAACCCACCACCCCCAAACCCCCCTCCCCTACCTAATATA
>NW_004797932.1:458892-460790 GCF_000002075.1 Aplysia californica | reverse complement strand
AAAAAGACAACAAGCAACAAACAAATCCCCTTTCCCTCTGTTGTTTCTACCCATCTGTCTTTCTTTTCCCGAGCACTAAATGACCAGTACTATTAAATTGTGTCGATATAATCAATCAAACAAACCAACAAACAAACAAACAAACAAACAAACAAAAACATAACCTTGTGTGCCGAGGTGATGGCAGTGATTTCGTTTACCTTGGACCAGCTGATTAATTCATTAATTGGAATTCCTTTGTTGTTGAATTATGTGATGCATGCACGCTGCGACAGCAAAGCCAGAGGATGCGGAGGTGGGCAGTAACTTTCCGCTGGTATTGAACTTGGAGATCACGCATTGACAAAGTTCATGGTAGAAGAATAATGATATCATCATCTTGAGGTCTTTCGCCGTCTTAGACTGAGATTAAAACTATCTTCTTCCGTGCACGAGGTCATGTGTACCCTGTGCTAGAGAGCGAATACCCCGGAAGTGATGAAGGTCATGGATCGTCTCAATGGAGCCTGCTCTTTAAAAAAAAAAATTAGATCTAGATCTAGGTATTGCTTTTTTAAAGCCACCATCGTCACAATTCCGATCCATGGTGGAAATCTTTACGCACTTCAATTTTCTCATGCGGTTGTCTTTTTGTTGTATCATTCTGTCCCACTCGGTTCGTCATTTTCCTCTACTTTTATCATGTGTTTGTCTGTCACTCTTTGGTGAACTGTTATTTCCGGGGTGCCTTGATAGTCGAAGAAGACTTTGTGCTGTTGAGGCTAGATAGGTGAGCAGAGTAAGCCTGATTCCCTGTAAGGACTTCTCTATTGACATCCACCCCTTGGCGCTCATATTATGACCTTATGCAGTTGCGAGCGCCGTAAAACCTTACTAAAACATCTCGGCTGGGTTTGACCAGGACTGGCAGGAGTGAAACAACCCCCCTCCTAAATTGTCTGAACGGTGTCGAAGGTGACGTTAAACCGTCTACAATATGAGAACTACTGTCATTCATGTAGATTCTAGACCTGGCCGTAATCCTTTACAGAAAACAATGCAGAATTTTTAGAGCAACTTTTTAAAAACTTGTTCATAAGGTCGACATTTATTAGAAAAACCTATTTTGTTTCATAGCAGTTGAGTAAACGGAAGTATCTTTATAGAATTTTATAACACCGGGTTGTAAACAACATACGATTCAATTACAAGTTTTCTTTCTCAGCTAGTAGGATTATAGGCCTACTTTTCGCTCAAGGACAAACCACTGGGGAAATTTGGATTTACCAATTACATGGGTGTGTGTGTGTGGGTGGCTGAGTGGGTGTGTGTGTGGAGGGAGGGGGGGGGTAGGGGGATGAAGCTTTATGAAATACGTCTATTTTGTTTGGAAGGAATTAGATCTAGAATGTAACGCATTTTTCTTCATTCACAAAGTGCGTTTCTGAGCAGGATGAATAACAGATCTCTATGATTATTATAATAACAATCATTTAACCTTCGACACATTGAGGGCATGATCAACAGCAGAATATTTAGTCAATCAGGAGATTACTATTGCCTTGTGAGTTGTAATCATTAGTATCACTTTGTAATTGTTAAATAATATTATCTTAGTATTGCCTTGGGGGCTGTATCGTCCTCGAGTGACCTTGATCAAGGTCAAGGTCAACATATCCTGATTTCTTGGATTTGTCCAGCAGCTATAATCAGCTGATCAGTTAGAGATTGCGCCTCCTTACATCAGCCGTTTGCCTTGCGTGATAAATGTGGGATCTCTGTGTCACATTTCGTGACCTTGGGAGGTACAGGAGCGAGTCATTCTCATTTGTGTTCTGTCGGAAACTAGTTACTGTGTGTGTGTGTGTGTGTGTGTGTGTGTATCTTTGTGTATGTGTGTGTGTGTGTGTGTGTGTGTG
>NW_004797932.1:454666-457166 GCF_000002075.1 Aplysia californica | reverse complement strand
GTGGGTGTCACCTGGTTTAAGAGGTAACATTAGCGAGAAAATGGTTGTCAAAGCTTTGTAAATTCCAAAGCTGGAGAGTCCATGGACATTTGTAAATTTATATTTTTGTGCCTTTAATCAACGTTTTCGGTGAAATTCTCAAAGGAATGTGTTTGTAAATGGACATAAAAGGTGTTGAGCCAAAAAACAAAAATTTGACTAAAATTGCTAAGCAGGGAGAAAATTGCTGTTTTCTTCGATTTCATTATTTTGACGAGAGCCTGATTCCACCACGCTGCCTCACAATTTACTTCGTACGTACGTCAGCTGCTGGACCAGTGAATACAGTAACAAACTTAGCGTCGTAGCACAAACAATGTAAAAACATGTCTATAAATAATCGTGATACTAAAACAAATCGGTCATGTGACTATAAAACCATACGATCAAAACTGTCATTAAATTTATTACTTTTTATTTGCATACCAGACATACTAAAGACTTGTTTGATGCTACTCTACGCGCAGATCTAAGACAGCGACATGACGTGTTGTTTTGTGCCGGAAATTTTAAACACAATAATTGTTTTGTAAGTCAAAATAATAGCATATTCTGTTTAGCACAAATTCCTGCACAAGCTTTGGGAACTTTACAATCTACAATAGTATTACCCAAGCAGACCTGATAGATTTCTGAAACTATCTCAACTTCCTGGTGAGCATACAGTGCAAGCTGCCATTTTATAGGCGCTAGAAAACTAACAAACTGACAAGAGCTTTCGCCGTCTATGGTAAGTATGTAGGCCTAGAAACGTAGATCACAGGGCAGTTTATTCAGCAATCATCTTTAGTTTGTTAAACGATTTTCAATGTTTATTCTCAACTATCGATGAATGGACCCATAATAAAAGACGATGCGAGAGACAAAACTATCGAAATTCAGTGTGATTTGAAGTCTGAAATTGGATTTTCTATCAGCCTAAATAGAAGTGTCTTTGACCCTTTTTTGTATGTATTATTAAAATATTTCTCAGTAGATGCTGTTCCTGTTGTGATTTAAATCTTTGACTTTTTACAAGCCCAGAGGCAAAATTGGAGAGACATTATTATTGATGCGAATACTTCAACAGGTTGAAAGTGAAAGTAACCTATTGTGTACAGGTTTCTACGACTTTTATGACTAATTTTTGGAAAAGACATCTCCATCTCTGGTGCTTTTGACTACTAAAATAGAGGTAAGGAAAATCTGCCTTTTCCATGACGTGTGATTTCATTTTATTTTGGTAAGAGCTGTTTCCTTTCTGTAATGTCTTTTCAAATACGTGTAGAAAAACACACATTATTTTCAAGATAATTAGATTACCAAAGTACACGCACAATATACATGTATACATGAAAACTATCTTAAAATGAGTAAAATATTAATATTTTTCATATAAAATAATTTATTAAATGAATATTTTGATCTCATAGTTGTTGTTTAAATGCATTGCTCGACAACGTTTTCAACGCTGCGACCTTTTCTGATCTTTCGCTTTCTACCACTGTTTTTTTTTTCCTTTTTTTCTGTTTTTTTTCTTGTTTTTTCTTGTTTTTTCTTTTTTTTTACGTGTTGGTCCTTGCTTCTGTCAGGTTGAACATCTTCAAGAAGATACAAAATGTTCAACCTCGGGAAGCCCCTGTTTCTACTGTCAGCTGTGCTTTGTGTGTGTACCACTGTCAGAGGTAAGCTAAGGATCTTCTCATCTCATGTGATATGTGTCCGACCTGGTGGGATCAGGCGCTTGTCAATTTTTGGACATGTGGAGTTATTTTTATCTTCTAAAAGCTTATTCATTTGCCCTGCTTTCTAAGAAAAAAACCCACCCATCTATCTTGAAGAGAAGTCAAAATATTTGCGATTGAAGGAGGTGGGGTGGCATGGTTTCAGAGGTAAAAGTATTAAAATTATCGAGAAAATGGCCGCCGAAGTTTGGTAACTTCTGTAGCTTGAGAGTCCTTAAAAACTGGAACACATATTTTCTTGCCATTAATCAACGTTTTTCAGTAAAATTAGTATAGGAATGTATTTTATATGGACGTAAAAGGTGTTGAGCCAAAATACAAAAATTCGATAGAAACTGCCAAACTGAAGAAAAGGTACCCGATTCTTCGGTTTCATTATTTTGACGGGCGCCTGATTTCACCACGATGCCTCACAATTATAATTCTGCTGCTTCCTGCCTGTATCTCCCCAGATTTCCCCCAGCTGAGTCACGTGAGCACAAAAACCCCCGCGCATGTTCAGGGTGAGGCGGCCCGTGACGTCATCCGTCGCCTGGTCCTTGACAGAGCCTCGGACTTTGAGGTCAAGGTCGATCAAAATATGGGTCCGAGACACAGGGACACGTTTAAGGTATGTCACCACATAGAGTAGAATGTTCGCGAAACTTGTCCTACTAATGTGATGTAGAGAGAGAGAGAGAGAGAGAGAGAGAGAGAGAGAGAGAGAGAGAGAGAGAGAGAGAAGAGAGAGATGAGTA
>NW_004797932.1:451993-453685 GCF_000002075.1 Aplysia californica | reverse complement strand
ATATATAATTGGAAAGGCTATTGAATCGATAACTATTCACTGATAACTACTGCACATTTATTCTTATTATGAAAAAAAAACACCCCAAAAAAACACCCCAAACAAACAACAACATTGGTCCCTGTTCAAGTATAGTAAGTACATTTTGTATAGGCAACACGTCTGAGAAAATTATCAAGGACGCTGCGGACACTGTGTCAATCAGCTGGCCAAAGGTTAAGTTTGGTTCGGCATAATTATTATTTTGAACCCACATACACGGATCTTAAGCGCGAATTTGCGTGAGTGTTCTTGCCTGCTAGCATGCTTTTTAAAGTTTTAGATGAAGGCAATAGAATTTTATAAATTTGTGTGAATAAAGAAGTAGTTGTGCTTCTTTTCAAAGGCCCCAAATCGTGCGTTTTCAAGTGTCGTGGAATAACCAAGAATGTGTGTTTTCGGTGAGTTCAACGTTTAACTGAAGGGATTTTCGCCCTTGTTCATTGCTGTAAACTAATCCGGGTTGCCAGTTCTAGGCAGCGTGGTGGAATCAGGCTCTCGTCAAAATAATCAAAGTGAAGAAACTGGCATTTTTCTGCAGGTTCCTAAATTTTTATCAAAATTTTGTTTTTTGGCTCAACAACTTTCATGCCCATTAAAAAACTCATTTTTGCGAGGATTTTTCTTTAAAACGTTGATTAAAGGCCCCAAAATTTAAATTTTTCAGTTACCACGTACTTTTAAGCTAAAGAAATAACTAATCTTCGGCAGGTTTTTCTCACTAATTTTACCTCTGAAAATAGATGACCCCCACCTCCTTCATTCGCAAATATCTCGACTTATATTCAAGATTAAGGGATATTTTTTTCCTCCAAATAAAGACAAGTGAACAACCTTTCAGATGATACCAATAACTCTACATGCTCAAAAATTGACGAGAGCCTGATTCCACCATGCTGTCTCACATATTATATGTAGGGTCGTGCGTCAGCTTAGTTGAAACCATGTTGGACCATGGTGTTAATATATTTGGTTCGAACCCCCAACAGGACAGAACATTCTTGAACTCAAGTTATTTTTGAAAGTTTTCAAGTCTCTCCGCCCACTTAGTTTGATCTTGTCAGAGGTGGGCGTTAAAGTATGATGTCCCGCCTCTTTAATAACTTTTCAAAGTTCAAAGGGGCGGAGCACTCATACATCTGCCAAGAATCCTCGCGATCAGTGGCAATGATATTTTCATCAACTGGCTTTCGGTCGATGTGGACAAAAAAAATTTTTTAATAACAAAAAACAAACAAACAACCCCCCCCCCCAATAATTGTATTCTTATGAATCAATCAATAGCAAAGATCTTGCTTTTGGTCGATGGCTGACAAAAAACAAAAAACAAACCTGTAAACAAAACGAAAAAAACTCCAAAAAAAAACAAAACACAAAAAACAAAACACAAACAAATAAATTATCCCAATAACTGTATTTTTGCTTACGAAGCATGACGTGGCCTCGACCACAGCTGCTGCTCGTATTGGAATGGTGCAAAACAAATTAAACAAGCATCCGGAAGTTATTAACTATTGTCAATACAGACATACTGGCGTCCTTCGTGTAATGATTAAGCTCTTTGTACTGATGGTAACAGACGTAAGGTTAATTCCCGCATTAGTGAGTGTTATTTACAGTATATTTCCCAGTGACAATACACACACGCCGGGG
>NW_004797932.1:449119-451714 GCF_000002075.1 Aplysia californica | reverse complement strand
GGTTTGTTTGTAAATTTTGTGACTTACTTTACTTTACTTTACTTTTCCGATCCAGCGGCCATTTGGGTTCTATCCCTTCGGTCTGAAATTTTGTGATAAACTAAAGAATAAATACATGTACGAACTCCAAAGTGATAACCCAGACTCTGATACTCGTTATGTAGGAGTCAAAAACTGGGAAAGAAAGGGCGAAACAAAACGAAAATAAATAAATTTTGTAAGATGCTCTTTGGTTTCTTTATTATTCAAGTTACAGCTTTTATCTAGAAACCTCAAGAAATTGATTTGAGCGATTGTGAAACGTTATTCTAGAATTACATAATATACAACGTTCTATCTGCTTATTACCTACTCTTGAGAAATCTTACGTAAAAGAATGTTGAGTTTCACAACATGTGAAGCTTGTTCGAATGCAGTTCTTTAAATATCTTGATAACGACTTTTGAATAATCTAACGGTTTTGATAGAGCAGATACTATAACATTTTGCTTCTCACCTCACAGTTTTAGTAACTCAAAATTGCCAAGAACGGCAGATACAACTTTGTAATTCTAAAGTAGTGAAATGACTTCAAATGACGCGGAGGATTTGCGTCCGTCTGGCTGGAACCTCCACACCCACAACCTCAAGATTACGAGTCCGGTAGCCTAATCACTAGAGCTGGGCGCGGAATCGAGTCCGGAAACGATTCCCACGATTAATGCTACGGAAGAAAAGTTCTGATTCCTTTTTTTTTGTAAACCATCGGTTACCAGTTACTTTATTCATTAAATTTTTCTTCTTTTTTGTTGTTGAAGGATTTGTTTTTGAAAAATAAAAGTTGATGCTTCGTAAAGTTCCGAAATCAAGGTTATATTAAATCCTGAAGATGTTCGGAGCTAACCAGGTAACCACCGGAAAAAATCACATCATTAGAAAGTAAGCAATTGGGTTCAGACTCCATTACTACGATTCCTAGCTTTCAATAATCGGGAACCTAGCCGCCCAGCACTACTAATCACTAGGCCACCAACGCAGTGGCAGTCAAGCTTGGCGTAGCTGTCTCGTAATGACATTTGCGTTGATAGCACGTAACAATTACAAATTATAATAGTAATTACAGCATATTGATGCAAGTTTCTCATCAGTTGGTATCATGCTTGGCTATAGGGTGGATGGCCCTGGGTTTGAATCTTGAATGGGGCGATCTTAATTTCAGTCTTGTTTGGCGAGTTTTTCAAGCTTCCCCGCCTGTTATAGCCCGATCAGGCCAATCGAGAATGGACATTAGATTCAGAGTTTCTACGTCTCTTAATTAAATAATCTTACGACATTGAAAACATCAGACCTGAGCAATCATACGTTCTTTCTTCTTCGCGTCTAGTCATTGTTCATCTATGGATAATGTGGTCTTTCAACAAGACCTTCGCTCTGTTCCATTGGCTGTTTTTCGTAGCTGGATTGTATCAGTTTTCTCTCTCTCTCTCTCTCTCTCTCTCTCTCTCTCTCTCTCTCTCTCTCTCTCACAAACACGCACGCACGTACGCACATACGCACACTCACACACACACACACACATATGCAAAGAGAGTTACACTCTTAATTTACAGAAGGCTATCTACCTTTTACGCAGCCAACTGTGTCATCTAATTTTCAGCATCTCAAAGTTCCCCCATATCTCCACTACTATTCAGTTGCTTTTGCGGAACAAATTAAAAAAAAACAAAAACTAACCAAGTAGGTGGACACTGGATGCACTAAGCTTACAGTTTGATTACAAATAAGATGGAGATGTGTTGGTTTCTTTGCTCTTTGTTATGACAGTAATCAATTGAGCTATGCTGTGTGCATGCTAAACTGGCATATCGTACACTAGGTGTTAACTGTTTATCCCTATCTGTACGCCTGGGGTCATTTTGTACCCCAGGGGTTGTATTTTTCACATTTTAGAATATTTCTAGTAATAAGAAATCTTTGAAACTTTCAGTATTTCTCAAAAAATCGTTTTGACAGACTGCTATGCAAAGCGTACGGATCGGATTAATGACTAAACTTTCTCTTTGGAAAGTGGGGGCACAGAGTTCCCAACATCGTATGGATACTATAGTAAGACACGACGTACGGATGGTTAAGACTTCATTTGTAAATAAGATTGTTTCATCACTGAGTTTGTTAGTGTTTTCTCAGGATTTGTTCTCTCTGAGTTGTTTAAGGAGCCAGCCGTCGCACTGTTTGCCAAGCAAAAAGGGCAATGACATTTTACATTGGCATCTATCATCCTCACACACTTGAGGAGTTAAAGTTATTTATCTCAGAAACCTGACAAGATAAAACCGAACGTACACAGAAAAAAAGAGAGTAAATGTATAGGTTTGATGCCCCTTTTGAAGCAGTAAGATTATTTATAAGACATTATATGACAGGACCTCTGACACACACACTCACACTCACACACACACACACACACACGCACACACACACACACACACACACACACACACACACTCACACACACACACACATAAGACAGAACCGAATAGAAGGAGGACCTTGAAAACTCCCCAAATATTCCAAGTTCAAGAAAGAATCATAGGGTTCAAATCAAGGTCATCCATG
>NW_004797932.1:446118-449019 GCF_000002075.1 Aplysia californica | reverse complement strand
CGGGGTGCATAAAACCCTGGAGTCAGACTGGGTTGTGCTAGGTGAAGCATTAAGCCAAAAATAATTAGTACCGTAGTAATGCTTTGGCAACAGCAGTTAAAGAGGTGAAATCCCGTAGGATATCAAGCTGGTCCAATTGGTAAAAAAACAAAATCAAGTTGATTTCCTCTCTGTCGCTGCCCAGCACAGTTTCTCTAACTACCCATCAAATCTGTCCCTAAGGAAAGTTATCACTCCACAACTATTTGCGAACCGGCGCCCCTATGATCGCTATCGGAAATAAGCTGGCACTATATTATAAGGCTCCAGGGAACTCGTCAACAATTCCAGTCAATAACAGACGGATACCAAATATGCAGTATGGAAATCTGAGCGTATGACTGTTGCCCACCCAAATGAGGGAAAGTCTGGGAGCACTGTGTGCATGTACGGTTATGCGTCTGTGTATGTGTGTTTGTGAGTGTGTGCGGGCGGATGTGTGTGTGTGTGTGTGTGTGTGTGTGTGTGTGTGTGTGTGTGTGTGAGAGAGAGAGAGAGAGAGAGAGAGAGAGAGAGAGAGAGAGTGTGCGTGTATAACAGAGGAGTAAGTATGTTTCGTGCCCCCGCGCACATATATGCGGAAGTGTATGTGTACTAAAAGTCCCCGGTTCTGGCTCCCAGGTTCCGCTACTACCAGAACGTGTGTACAGAGAGCTACTCCTTCGCCTTCTGGTCGTGGGCCCGCTAGGAACAGGAGATAGACTGGATGGCGCTACACGGGATCAACCTACCGCTGGCCTTCACTGGGCAGGAGGCCATTTTACAGAGGGTCAGATGAAGTTTTAAAAACCCCACCTTTATTGCGGTATTAGTTCTGAACAAAACTATCAAGGCCATTTTACAGAATATCAGATGAAGTTTAAGCCAACAAAAAACAACAACAACAACAACAAACAAAAACACAACAAAAACAACCGATAACGAAAAACGGTTCCCATCATTTCGATATATAGATCTAGGTCTTAAACAAACTATCAAGGTCATCTTCCAAAATCTAAAAAATCCCCTTTATTTCTTTATTTTAATAATACTGGTCTGAAACAGACTATTTCGGCCATTTTCCAAAGGTTGAAGTGTAGTAAAACATATACATATAATAATTATCAATATAATTCAATAACAGTCTCTCCTACAAGATTAGATTTAAAAAAAAAAAAAATCGACTTAAAAATTAATGACATTCTGAAACAAACTAACGATATAATTCGATGAGGAATGTTACTTCTCACGGTCAGTTTAGATGAATGAACAAATTTGAATAAACTTATAGTAAATTAATACACTTTATTGATCCCCGTGAAGGAATTTTGAGTTACAACGTCAACTACATATCATATTATGTTTACATTTAATTTTGTACCTACGTAAATGAACACACGAATATACACACAAAAGCTACCAAATAAGCTTACACAATATAACTCCAAGGCAGACAATTGGTCGCTTTTAAGCACAAAGCGGCTATCCCGATAAAAGCTATTTTAAGAAAAACGAAGGAAAAGATTTTGGACCCTTATTCAGGCTCTCTAAAAGACAAGGATAGTGTTTTCTATAACCAAACATGTAATATACACACCAATGAAACCAAACTTCTCCTATGGGTAGGGCAAGGGCCACTTTTAGTGTGGGTCGAGATTTCTGGAAACCCCCAAAATCTGGGTTAGCCCGCTTGTCCTTAAAGGCAGACATTTTTACAAACATGCCATTGCTGGTCACCACTGTGCAGCTCCCTGCTTTTGTTGTTGAAGCCAGGGTCATCGGGTCTTGCTCAAGGACACAAAAACATAATAATCTTTTTTAGGTTTAGTAAGAGTTTTACGGCACTTGCAACACAATTAGGTCATATAAGTGCCGAAGATTAGAGGTGTTACAAGAGAGTAACAAACACAAAAAAGGAGGAGGGGAGATAGAGACGATAGATTAAACGCATTCAATGTACATGAAGCATTCATTTTCAAAAATCAAACTGGGTTAAAGGGAAATAATCCGTCCAATAATAATTGCATTACATTTACCCGCAGCGCTGTTTCCCTTGATCATAGGTTTTTCTGAATTGTTTCGTCGATGGGGCTCGCCAACAAAGTACATTACCTCATCGTGTTATTTAGACGTTCAAAAAACAACATCCGAAAGCTAAAGTTGTATAATATCTTGACGTCATCATACCCTCAGGACAAAGACAATTTTAAAAAGTAAAGTAAGGTTGTTCCTGCATCCGATCCGGACATTGGGGATTGCCTTGTTAGTGAGACAACTTCCTGGGCCTTTGACATATTGTGGTAGGGTGGCCAGTTCCTTTCCGCGCCGCCTTTACCTCCCCAATCGAAGTCAGGTACTCATTACTGCTGGGTGGGCAGGAGGGAGCGAAAAAATCTGTGTCCACACCGAGGCTCAAACCCGGACTTTCCGCTTCGGAGACGGGCGCACTAACCGCTCCTCCACTACACGTTATGTTGGTTTACTTTATTATGATTTGAGTATCATCATACTTTACGTTTTCGTTGCCTTTCAATGATGTATTTTGTTATTGTTATATTTATTATAAAGATTCACTCTTACGTTTTTGTATGATGATTCACTTTGCTATTGTTGTATTATAATGATTTACTTTAACGTTATAGTTATATTATTATGTTGATTTTCTTTGCCGGTGTCCCTGTATCAAGGCGTATCTACCCTTTCATTTCAGTTAATCTGTTCGAATAGTTACTCTGCACATGCCCCCGATTGTAGGATGTCATGGTTCCTTGTCTTACACTTGACCAAACTGCTTATGCCCCCCTTCCTCCCCCCAATTTTTTTTCACATATATACCCCCTTACCCTGTTCTCTCTCTCTCTCTCTCTCTCTCTCTCTCTCTCT
>NW_004797932.1:443653-445217 GCF_000002075.1 Aplysia californica | reverse complement strand
CCCTCTCCATTGCATTGCACTTGCCACCCAAGTCTGAATATAATGCCCATTTATGCCCAAACAAGCATAAGATTGCACATAATGAAATTATCTTTATCATACCTCGATGGAACTGACGGCACCTACGCTTTCGCAAGCTTTTTCAACACAAAACATCAAATTACGGAAGAGCTATCACAATAGGAACATGATTTTTATACTGCTGTTATTCAGATAAGAATCTCTGACGGTACTTTGCATGTTTACTATAATAATATGTAACGTCCCTTGTTAACTCTTTAAAGATGAAGCGGAGACATTTGTACAAGTCCGATCAGCGGAGGACCAAAGGCAGTGTTTGGGAACATATCGAGGCAAAAATAATACAATAAGAAACACGAATTTGAATTAGTCATAGTAATCAGAGTGTTGTCTGCCTTTCTAAAATTCAGATAAAGAAAACAGAACTGAAAAATCTGTAGTATAAGTAACGAAGTTAACGTGGGGTTTTTGTTGTTGTTGTCTTCAAGCGTGCAAAATGTGTGGCCCCATTGAGTTAACCTGTGCCTGTTTCTATGACTTTTCTGCAGGGTTTTTCCTCAAGCCAACATCAATCGGTTTTCGCCCTGGTCTCATTTTAACTCAACATACAGTGCGTAAGTTTCCGATTCCCTGATTGGTTAATTCATAGGTAATGGATGTATTACCCCCCCCCCGGACAAAACAGAGTGTGCAAATATTACTCCTGTAATGTTGCAATAACAAGGATGTGTTCTATCTCCCCGTCCGTCTATAATATAATATATGGACACAATAACGCAAGACGCAATCCAAAGCCCAGAAAGCCTTAACGAACTTCTAGGGGTTAGGGGTTAGGGGTTAGAGGTTAGTTTTACATCGTTGTTGTCGTCGTCCCCTTGTTGTTGTTGTTGTTGTAGTTGTTGTTGTTGTTGTTGTTGTTGTTGTTGTTGTTGTTGTTGTTGTTGTTGTTGACAGATTACTTTTATAGTTACTAAAGTTATAGCGTTTGGTTTTGATTGGTTCAGTCTAGCAAGGCTGAAGAGCTAAAGGAAAGAGCTGAAGAGCTATCGAGATCATTGTGCATTTCTGTTTTGAGTACTGTTTCTCCTCTACAGCTATGCTTGAACCCGGGTCTTAGGCAAGAGAAGCTTCCCCTGTTATGTTAGAGGCTTGTGATAAACTAATAAATGGTACTTGTGATTTATAATGCCCCCCCCCCCTTTTCCCTGTTTCTCCTTTCAGGACTTTCTTGTTAGATTTTGAGGATCCCCTTTTCCCTGAAAATCGGAAGGCTCTTCATACTTGAGGTTTGAGGACCCATGATTATATCTTTTGTCTCTAACCATAAATTCTGATTTTTCATTTCTTGGAAAAAAGCGAGATCACTACTATATCTTCAATGTTGCAATATCTCCTAATATAAGAATATACCACTGGTATATTGTTTCTATCAAGGCGGTACAATGTGTTGCTGAATCTGGCAGAAAATATTCGGAGACGTCTCCAGCGAACACACAGGAACTATTCGGAGACGCACTCTCGCACACAAATGCACTCCTTTGGT
>NW_004797932.1:437462-442007 GCF_000002075.1 Aplysia californica | reverse complement strand
AAGTGGCGGCCGAAGCCTACTCTTACCGATTTTAGACCACCAAAGGATCTTGAACGTGTGCAACTTGCACCCGGGACCTTCGACATTTTTCACGCTTATCCGAGAAGGTGAGGTGTTAGATCTTGATAGTGTCTATAGCATACATCCAGAGATGAGACTGATACAGCGGAAGAGGCAGGCCCAGGTAAAGATAGACAGAAGGGTCACAGAAACATTACACAAACAAATATCATCATGCAACAGGTGATACAAGAAACAAGGGAAAGACATTTAATCTACTTCTCCCATCGGCACCGTAAAGTAACAGATGACAGAGAAGTAAAAAGTAAGTAAGTGTAGGCCTATGTATCATTTGGTTAGGAAAACGAGACAGATCCCATTCAGAGATGAGGTAGGAAGAATTTAAGGCGGCGGCGATGGATTGGACATACTCTCAGGAAGTCAAGCAGCTGCATAAGAAAAAAAGTGTTGGATTGGAATCCACAGGGTAAGAGATCAATGGGAAGACTGCGTGGAACCTGGAGAAGAATCACAGAAATTGATGTACAGAAAAATGGGAAGACATGGAATAACATCAAGAGGCTAGCCCAAGATGGAGAAAGGTGGGACATGTTTTTCCGTGGCCTATACCCTGCTGCAGGGTGAGAAATTGTTTGTTCCTGGCCTATACCCTTGTGCAGAGTGAGAAAGGAAGTGATGGTGTATCATTTCTCAGCGATGAGTTGTTTTTAAATTAACATTTTGATAGTCCTCATCTTTGTAGACAGTATTCATCAATGAAACTGGGTTCTTATTTTTATCGCAAAGAGTTTTTTCCTCCTGTTTTTGTCGCTTGCTAACCAGAGACATGGATTAACTTTAGGGAACTTTGTTTGTGCTCAGACAATTTTGATTAACGTACTGTTATAAAACAAAACGGCACTTTCAAATACAGGTCAACTCTGCTTTCATTTCTTCCCTTTTTCTTTTCAACTTTTCATCAATAGTCCCAGACAAAAAAAAGCAACAGACAAACATAACAAAGTTCCAGCACAAAACAACAAACAAATGAACACACACAGAAATTAGATAAAACGAAAAAAAAACAAACAAGGAATAATACAACTAAAAACGTTTATAAAAAAAACAGAGTAAAAAGAACATAAACCGACAAAAAGTAAACAAGCAACGAACCAACTAATGAAGAACCTAAACCTTTTATGATTTAAAATTTATGTATAGAGAAACAAGTTAATCATGTCTGGGCTCTGTTCTAGCTCCAACAAACAATGAAACAAATAAATAAGCATCAACAAAAACTTAGTATATACATATACTTTCTTATTATTTATTAAAAGCCACCCTCTTCCACACCCTTCACCAGAGAGCCAGAGTACATCAGGTCGGCAGGTAGTGCTGTGTACAAAGGGATGATAGCCGGAGATCCTGACGCTGTGTGGTGAGTCAAAAAGTAAAAGTTGTTCCCACATCCGATCCGGACATTGGGGATTGCCTTGGTAGTGAGAAAACTTCCTGGGCCTTCGGCATATTGTGGTAGGGTGGTCAGTTACTTCCTTTCCACGCCGCCTTTACTTCCCCAACTCGAAGTCAGGTACCCATTACTGCTGGGTAGGCAGGACGGGGGCGAAAAAAAATCGTTTCCGATACGAGGCTCGAACCCGGACTTTTCGCTTCGGAGACAAGCGCACTAACCGCTCCACCACCCCACCCTCTGGTAAGTATGTGTGAGTAAGTGTAAGTAAGGGTAAGAATGTGTGTGGGTTTTACACCTGTATCAACATTATTAGGCTATTTTAGAGACGGGACCTCATGGTGCCACGCCTCGACGCTCGGGTCACCGGTGTATTGTCTGCCCTTAGTGGTGCAAACATTTTCAGGAGAGAGTATTTAGAAAATTTGTTTCATTTTTTAAACATATTATGTACCTACTTTATGGATTCTTTCTTGCTTTCGTTAACATTTAAAGTTTGAATTTTTAAACACCATTTTTTTCGAATTCAAGCAATCAACACAACAGATTACGAAACTGCAATTTTTTTTTGAAACATCCAAATTTTGGGCTTCGTATATTTAAACAGCTAGCCGAAAAAATTATGTTCCAGTAATATAAAATGCCATGTTAAATACGGTGTATCAAGCGAGGATTTCGTAAAATAATGAAAAGAGAACAAATTCTCCCAATTTTCTTCTTTGTTTGGCGGGTACTCTGGTGCGGTTTGCTCCTTCTTTCCTATCAAGCATCTATCGTCGTCATCTCTCCTCCTATTTTTCTTGGGTCGACCTGCACGTGGGCGTTCTTGGACTGATCCAGTGGCTTGATGGCGCTGCCTCAGGCGGACAATGACAGAATGTGACGCTGCAAGCTTTCTGGCAACTTCTCGGGCTCCAACTCCGTCCTGCAGCCATGCCATAGCTCTGGCACGATCAAAGTCTCTCAGCTTTCGTCTCTTTGTATTTTACTTTATGATAACACTTTCCTTAATTCCAGCAAACACACTTTAACAAACAAAACTTTTTTTCTCGCTTCCCAGGCTCATGCAGGGCTGGCTGTTCCTTGACCCTTTTTGGCAAGCACCGCAGGTCAAGGCTTTGGTCACCTCAGTGCCTATTGTGAGTATTTGTTTGGTCACTTCAGTGACTATTGTGAGTGTTTGTTTGGTCACTTCAGTGCCTATTGTGAGTGTTTGTTTGGTCACTTCAGTGACTATTGTGAGTGTCTCTGTAGTGGATAAGCATATTGTGTGTGCATGTGTGTGCACTTGAGCATTTGTGCTTGCTTAGATGTTTGTGTGTATATATATATATGTGTGTGTGTGTGTGTGTGTGTGTGTGTGTGTGTGTGTGTGTGTTTGTGTGTGTGTGTGTGGGTGGGTGTGTTTGCGTGAGTGTGTCTGCGTAGATGTATGTATTACAGAAAAACTCATGGTTAAACAAAAATAACGCATACAGGATTAAAAAAACAAAATGAAAAATAAGCTGAATGACAACGGAGAAAGGAGCTAAACCAGTGCATGAACATAATCATTTGGTGCCTCTTTCAATAAATAAATTATAAACGGTCAAGTATAGGCTTAACTGGTTGCTTTTAATCACAGGGGGGGGGGGGGGCTATCCCGAAAAATGCTGTTTTGAGAAAATCGAAGGTAAACTCTTTGCCCCTTGTTCAGTTTATGTTTCTTTAAAAGACAAGGAGAGTTTTCTCTGTAACCAAACACATATACACACCAATGAAACCAAACTTCTCCTATAGGTAGGGCAATGGCCACTTTTGGTGTAGGTCAAGATTTCTGAAAAACCCCTGCAATCTGGGTTAGCTCGCTTGTCCTTAAAAGCGACCAACTCTAATGATGAAAACAATAGTTCATCCGTCAAAGTCTCACGATGACCAATGTATCTCCAGAGTCTGTAGTATAACTCAGAGAAATAGAAGAATAAATAAGGATTCAGATGAAATTGATGAGGTTTCTGCTATGACCAGTGAGGTCAATAAACCTGACTTCATTCCCCCCAGGGTCGTATGATCGTCCTTGACCTTGCCTCAGAGTTGAGTCCAGTGTTCAGCAGATTCGAGTCGTACTACGGTCAACCGTTTATCTGGTGCATGATTCACAACTTTGGCGGGACCAACGTACTCTACGGGGCCGTGGAACAAATTAATGTGGTAAATTCTCCCCCCCCCCCCTTTCTTGTATACTTTGATTTTTTCTGTTCCTGGTGATCATCAAGTGCCAGGCCTGCGACAGACATCGACAGTCATAGAGACTTCAACATAATAAGGTAAGGTCCACCTTGACAGACAGCCCTAATTTTTTTTTTATCCGAAAAAAAAAAGACAGCAAGCTATGTTTCAAAACGTTTTGCTCTGAAAGTGTAATGGGTTACCAGTGCGTACTGCGAAGCTTCCTAAAGGACCAAAACCACCACCTGCAGCACTGAAATCCTCAGAGAATTATTAAAATTTGCTGTTTTTTATCGACTTGTGTGCGACACCACGGGCATTCCTCGGTTAAAATTTCTGGTGCTCGTCATAAACAGATGTATTGTCTCGAACTGAGCGAGCTCACTTTGGTGGCAATATAAGCCGCCGTTTGTGCAAAATCCAGTATCGCATCAACATGCCACCGAGACGAAAGCTGGGAGACTTTGATCGTGCCAGAGCTATGGCATGGCTGCAGGATGGAGTTGGAGCCCGAGAAGTTGCCAGAAGGCTTGCAGAGTCACATTCTGTCATTGTCCGCCTGAGGCCACTGGATCAGTCCAAGAACGCCCACGTGCAGGTCGACCCAAGAAGACCACTCAGAGTGTTTGCAAGTGGTCCTTAACTTATGTTGAAGTCTGGAGTACACCATTCATTCCTTTGCTTGAATACTCTTTAAAAAAAAGGAATTAAAAAAAATAAGAACGCGACATTATTATAATCCTGATGGAAAGATGTATCATTAGCTTCCTTAATGACTAAAATTCCTGTCCATATCTACTCAAGATCGCCTAGGAGGCGGGCTGCTCTAATTCCATCTGTCTGGACAGTCCGATTGAGTCGGGGGG
>NW_004797932.1:433531-437362 GCF_000002075.1 Aplysia californica | reverse complement strand
TCATCATCATCATCATCATCATCATCATCATCATCATCATCATCATCATCATCTTCATCATCCCTTTTTTTGTTTTGTTTTTCTCGAAGCATAACAATATGTACCCTGTTGGAACACGTTTACGTAACTTACATATATCAGCACCAAAATCGAAAAAACAGGACGAAAACCCCCCCAAGCAAATAAAAAACAAAACAAAAACTAAAAAAACCCCATTATTATAAAAGAATACAAAGGAGAACGAGAAAAGGTATAGTACTTCTCGGGGTCGCGGGTCCTTATCGCTTTTTTATATCTTTTCATTAGCATTAAAACATTTCATAGTATTGGTGTACTATTTGTATTTACACTATCAGATTTTGGTCATTAGTCTATATTTGTGTTATTCAAGGTTTTTTATAATTTCTCCATTCCCAGGGCCCGTTTCACGGACGTAGGTTCCCCAACTCCAGCATGGTCGGCATCGGCCTCACTCCCGAGGGAATCAATCAGAACGAGGTCATGTACGAGTTTATGCTGGAGAACGCCTGGAGGACGGAGCCCAGGGACGTTGACCAGTGGTCAGTAGACGATGGGAATCTTGTGGTATGGTGTGACACCCGTCACTCTTTTCCTGTTTTAGTAGAGGTTTTACGGGGCTCGCAACTGCATAAGGTCATATGAGCGCCAAGGGGTGGATGTCAACAGAGAAGTCCTTACAGGGAATCATACTTACTCTGCTCACTTCTCTAGCTTCAACAGCACAAAGTCTGCTTCTACTATAAAGGCACCCCGGAAATAGCGGGTTACAAGAGAGTGACAAACAAACAAAAGAAGTAGAGGGAAAATGACGATAGTAAGGATTAGAGAATAAAAAGTAGCAGTTCCCTGTTGTAGATCAGGCACAGTTATGAGAGTGACATTGATGAATCAGCCCATTTACACTTCTACTGTGCATGAACGAGAAATGTCCCTCCTTTGGGAATGGCCTAAAGACACTTCAGTCAGTGGCACCGCCCAGAGGGTTACTCTTTTCCACGATACGACATGTTAATGTCCTGAAACAGAAGGTGGGCTTAGGGCACCAACAGAAGCTGTCAGACCTGTGCAATATTCTACAGAGTGTGGCTGAGGCGCAGTTCCGTGAGCTGCGGAGGTCACCTGTTGGCTTTGGGCTCTCCACCAACTGGTACGTGACTACCAGAGGTTTTTCATGGCTTCTGATGGTTTTTTTAAAAAGAAAACGCAGAAACAGCGCGATGCCCTTTTCAGGCGTTTCATGGCGAAAGCAAAAGGCAGGCCCTCTGATCCAGTCCACCAGTGGAAACACCACAGTGAGACAGCCAGCCCATAGGGGCAGAAAACCGGGCCAATTGCGAAGACCGAGGGCTGATCGAACAACTTGAAAGAAACGTGTTTGTGGCACTCCGAAACGTGTTTGGCAGAATATCGAAAAAAAGTTTGCTCCGAGGAGTGGTCAGGCGTGTCTCAAACCAGCGCCTCATGGAGACAATTAGCAGGAAGACCCTGAGGTGGACGCTGGAAAGGAGAGATGAGCAGCTATGGACATGTGCCGCCTGCTATGATTCTAGCTCTGGATCCAAGTAAATCCAAGTAAATATCGAAACGTTCTGCAGTGAATACTCGCGAATCAACACATTGAAACAGGCCTACGTCAGAAGTGTTTTTTCATGTTTTAGAATATGTCTTTTCGTGCCATTTCGTGTCTTAATCAAGGCTTTCCACCTGTTCGACTCTGGTCCAGTACGTCGGAGACGGACGATAAATTCGGAGGTCCTGCCTCTTAAATAATAAGATAGTGTTGATAGAAGTGTAAAACTTATACTTTTTTATTCCTCAGGGTGGTCAGCTTCGCCAGACAGCGCTACGGAGCAGACAACACAGCTGTGACCCGTGCGTGGAGGCGTCTTATCGTGAGTTCAAAGATATACAGTTATACAGCGAAAGATCTTGTCAGTATGTTACTGTTTTAGCGTCTATAAATGGCTGCTTGCACTGTATGCTTCCCAGGAAGTTGAGTTTGTTTCAGAATGCTCTCAGGTCTGCTGGGATTGTGAAGCGCATAGAACCTGCTTTTGAGCGGGGATTTGCGCTATACAAATGCTATCAATTATTATTACTATTACCCGATGCTCTGTTTGTTTTGTTTGAGTAAATAGAAGCACATCGACACAATAATGGTCTTTTAGTGCTGGGGAAAAGTAAGACAGACAGACAGGCAGACAGACAGACAGACAGACATTCAGACAGACAGAAACAAGAAAGGGGAAAGTAAAGAAGTGGGACATACCGGTGGCGCCCTCCAACCACCCATTTACCTGATGCACACAACTGACGATCGAATTCGTTCAAATTGAGTCGGGAACAGCCACATTCTTCTCCAGGGAGAGGCGAAAGCTATCATTTAATTAGTACAGTTTGATCAAATCCTCCAAACTGAGCCACGGTTGTTTGTGAAAGATTAAATCAAACTGTGTTAAAATTTCAGCTTTTACTCCTTCATTTTTCAAACATAATTATTATTGTGTGGCGGCGCAGTGGAATCAGGCGCATGTCAATTGTTAGGTATATAGAGTTATTAATATCATCTTAAAGCTTGCTCATTAAAAATTTGTTTTGCTTTTGGCGAAAGAAAACACCCATTTATCTTGATTAGAAATCGAGATATTTACATCCGGAGAAGGTGGTGATGGCCTGATGTCGAAGGTAAAACTAGCGAGAAAATGGCTTCCTACGTTTGTTCACTTCCAAAGCTTGAGAGTCCTTCGAAATTGGAAATTTACAGTTTTTTGTGCCTTTAATGAACATCTTTTAAGCTGAAATATCCACACAGAAATGTGTTTTTAAAAGTACATTTTTAAAGGTTTTTGAGCCCACAAAATAAAATTGAAAAAAAAATTGCGCAACGCCCAGAAAAATGCCGGTTTCTTTGATGTCATTGTTTGATGAGCGCCTGATTTCAACACACTGCGTATTTATTTTTCGCTCCATTCCAGAGCTCGGTTTACAACTCCACCAAGGCGCATTTTGATTTCAACAACGTGCTCATCACCAAGAGGCCGTCCACTAGTTACGATGTAGGATCTGATGTAAGATCATGTTGTTTCAATTACTAATACATGCAATATTATTACTAATATATTATATCGTCATACGTTATTCCACTTTAAGAAAGACTTTTGACATAACCAGGGAGTTTTTCGCGTTAAAATGGAAATGTATCGTCTGTTATCTTTTGTTCGCAATTTTGTACACGACTTTTTTTGGTTTGTGTGTGTGTCCGGGGGGGGGGGTGGGGTCTGTTAGCAACACATCCTGCAACCAGCCTCCATTCAGAGCATCTTTTTGTCCATGTAATGCTCTTCATTCTATCGATGTGACCATCACATTTTCATTTTTGTTGGGGAATACCTTTAAGTGGTTGGTGGGTGCTCTGTGTGGTTTTTCTCCTTCTTTCTGATCAAACATCTGTCGTCCTTATCTCTGCTCCTCCTTTTCTGCATTTGTTACTCTGGCAACACCTCTACTCTTTGGTACTTACATGACCTTATTGTGTTGCAAGTGCATAACACCTCTTTCAACAAAACAAAATAAAACAAAACAACACAAATCAAAACAAAAATACAAACATACACAAAACCCTCACCCACAAAAAAACCAATCCTCCCCTCCCCCCCCCAAAAAAAAACCCCGAACAAAACCCATCAGGATAATACATTTAGCGCTATCTGCCACCCCTTGCACTTTCCAGTGTCCAGTTCCCTTCTCGGAGTAGCGTCGGCGGCGCGCTTTTCCCTTTCGTCAACCCGCAGCCACCTCCCAATCGTCAGC
>NW_004797932.1:430032-433095 GCF_000002075.1 Aplysia californica | reverse complement strand
CCTTCTCGGAGTAGCGTCGGCGGCTTAGTGGTTATAAGTATAAGGCTTCCAGAGTCGTAATCGTGAGATCGCGGGTTCGGGGGCTCCGGGGTTCGGGCCTCAGTTCGTTCCGAATTGTGTTCTTGGAAAAGGCACTTTACATGAATGTCCCATTTGGCTCTTTCCTACAGGAGATGGACGGTAAACTCGGAGGTCCCGTCTCTTAAATAACATAATAATTTTGATACGTGCGTTACACATATGCCGTTTTCACCCCACCTTTCTGTATGTCTCCTCAGATCTGGTACAAACCCAGAGACCTTTTCCAGGCCTGGGAGGGTTTTGTCAACGCTTCTCCCGACCTGGCGGAGAGTCAGCTGTTCCAGTATGACGTCACAGACGTGACGAGGAACAGTCTGCAGGTCATCTCCCTCTACCACTACTACGTCATGATGTCGGCTTTCCAGGGGAATGACCCTGCGGGAGTCCAGTGAGTTAGTTGTCTAACTGTTAGTTTTGTTTTAGTAGAGGTTTTACGGCGCTCGCAACTGCATAAGGTCATATGAGAGCCAGAAGATTAGAGGTGTTACAAGAGAGTAACAAACACAAAAAAGAAGAAGGGGAGATAAGGACGAAAGATGTTTGATAGGAAAGAAGAAGCAAACCACACCAGAGCACCCACCTACCGCCCTCTCTAACTCTGTTAATTGAATTTGTAATTGTATGTGATTTATGCTGCCATTAGCAGGATTTAGGTCAACTATTTGCAGGTGGGCCTCTTTGATCCTGCCTGTCGGGACAAAAACAAGACCACTGAGTGTGATATAACATCCCAGCAGTTAAGCTTCTATCTGGCGACTCTAGCGTAGTAGTCTGACTCTTTTTGACTGTTTTTCTGGTATAAAATTTTACACATATGCATTTATATTATATGTATAATACTTTGTTTTACGTACACATTTGTGTCGATTAATTTTTAAGATGTGATGTCTTTTTCGTTGTAATGCGCATTCAGCATCTTTTAGGAAATGGAAATGCGCAGTATAAATGCTATTTATTGTTATTATTATTATTATTCGCTGTCCTTCACAGGAGACCCGAGTTCGCTTCTGGAGTAGGGAGGCAATATTTTTTTAAATTGAGTATGGTTGCATGTATACCAACGCAGAATCGACCCTATATGTTTTTTGTCGGGAGGACGCAATTTAGTCTGTCCGTGCCCGGCGTGTGTGTGTGTCCAATAACGTATGAGTAGCTCCGAAGACAATGTATTATTTCTCGTTATCTATATTATAGCGTCTTTAAAGCGGGTCCCCCAAAAGAATTCATCTTGTTATCAACAACTGAAGCCACCCACCATTGCTGTTGCCGAAAAATTGCACCTTCCCTTAAGTTAACATCTAACAGCACAAGAGGACGGATAAAGGAAAGAATAAGGAGTCTCCACGACGTTGAAAGTTGTTTTTTTTTCGTCAATATAATATTACATAATCTTTCTATTGTGTTTTTCTTCGAACAGAGCTGCCGGGGCCAAAATAAGCGAACTGCTGACCGATATGGACCTTGTGCTCAGCGCCAACGATCGCTTCTTGGTGGGACGGTGTATCGCAGACGCCAAGTCGTGGGCGACTGACGCAGACGAGATGAGGCTGCTGGAGTACAACGCCCGGAACCAGATCACTTTGTAGGGGCCGGACGGGGAGGTAAGTCAGTTTTGCAGTATGACACACGCATAGCGAAACAAGAAGATAGCAAAGAAATTTTCAGGTCCCGAATTTTGCTTACAAGGAGGCGTACATTATATTCTCAGTATTCAAATCACGTACCCAGCAAAATGTGTACATAACGAAAAAATTTGTGAGGCAGCGTGGTGGAATCAGGCTCTCGTCAAAATAATCAAAATGAAGAAACTTGCATTTTTCTGCTGGTTTCTGAATTTTTATCAAGTTTTTGTTTTTTGACTCAAAACCTTTCATGCCCATTGCAAAACTCATTTCTGTGTGGATTTTCCTGAAAAACGTTGATTAAAGGTACAAAAAAAAAAGGAAATTTTCAGTTACCACAGACTCTTAAGCTAAGGAAATAACTAATCTTTGGCGGCCATTTTCTCACTGAATTTTCCTCTGAAAACAGGTAACCCCCAACTCCTTCATTCGCAAATATCTTGACTTGTATTAAAGATAAATGGATATTCTTTTCATCCAAATAAACACAAATGAACAAGCTTTAAGATGATACCAATAACTCTACATGCCCAAAAATTGACGAGAGCCTGATTCCACCACGCTGCCTTACATTTCCTCGTCCTGCCGATTTAGCTACGTGTTATTATGCTATACTGCATTTTTACTTCCTGACAGCAAATGTGTTATGCCCCCGTCGACTGATCGCTGCCTTGCGCCCTTGACGGTACAGGGAGAGAGTAAATAAGTAATACATGTACACACTGGAAGGATACTGGCAACTTTGACCCCGGCATAGTTATGTTGAACTGACTTAAATGAAAACTCTAGGCTACAGATTTTTGTGATTTGCAAATCGCCTTTTTAAAGATGTTATTCCTTTAAGAGGATGAACACTTTTATGAGCCTCTTTCTACCGATGAGCCCAATATCTTTGCATATTTATATGGTAGTTATTTTGTGAGGCTTTGGCGAAAGACAGCCATAAGAGAAATATAAATGTGAGGCAGCGTGGCGGAATATCAGGCTCTCGTCAAAATAAACTAAATGAAGAAACTTTCATTTTTACGCAGGTTTGTAAATTTTTATCAATTTTTTGTTTTTTGGCTCAACACCTTTCAAGCCCGTTGAAGACCTCATTTTTGTGTGAATCTTTCTGAAAAACGTTGATTAAAGGCACAAAAAATGTAAATTTTCAGTTACCACGGACTCTTAAGCTAAGGAAATAACTAATCATTGGCGTCCATTTTCTCACTAATTTTACCTATGAAAACAGGTGACCCCCATCTACTTCTTTGGCAAATATCTCGGCTTGTATTCAAGATAAATGAATATTTTTTTTTTCATTCAAAGCAAGACAAATGAACAAGCTTTAAGATGATACCAATAACTCTAAATGGCC
>NW_004797932.1:402638-427058 GCF_000002075.1 Aplysia californica | reverse complement strand
ACACATAAACACACATATCATCCATAATATATATGTATAATACATAACTTGTATACTGTATACATCACGATAGTTACCACTTTTTGATTGTGCACATATCAGGGTTGTTGTTTTTTTAAATAGATTCTGGTGCTTCAGTAAGTAAGTGTTTACAGCTCCCATGTCGTAATAAAAAAAGAAAAGAAAAGAAAATTGGCACTTTTGTCCGCGACCAAAGGAGGGTTTTTTTCTACTCTTTTTCTTTTAAAATATAGTTTGAGTCTGCGTTTATTAAAAGCCACAATAACGTTTGATCACCCAAAATGATGGTAGGTTTTACTCAACGGCAGAGAAATCGAACTATCACTCAGCATGCTCCGCGCGTTTCTGCTGTCGCCAGGACATTCAACTTCAACAGAAGAACAGACGCTGAATGTCCTAGTCCTAGCCTGGAGAAGGGAAATAACAAAGACAGCGCGACGGACAGACTAGATCTAATTGGGCATCCACTACAGATGTATTAAAACTAGAATCATTATAACACGTTTTCAATTTCATGTCACTAGTTAGTGATTGTTCTTCTATTTCTCCCCAGGTGACGTCATTGCCATCTCCCAAGCCCTGTTTGCCAAGTACCGGCCAATAACTCTCCACCCGTTCTTTTGACAAGCTCTACGAGATATCTCAAAACCGGCGCGAACGTCAGGAACTGGAATCTCTTTACTTTAAGAAATACCTAGGGTCATAATATAAGATACTGAGTACATTGGAAGAAAAGTACATGTACGGCATTTTTCTGTACTGGTTAAATCTTTAAGAAGCATGCAGATGATTATGATGATATAATAGTAACATATAAGTTATTTGAAAATGATATTGTGAGCTTGTCCTGACAGACACAGGTGCAGGTACTCGGCAAAAAAACCCCCAAAAAACAACAAACAAAGCAAAAACAAAGCAATAACAAAAACAAAAACAAAAAAAACAAACAAATTTTCCCACTTTGGAATCAAACTCAACGTCCTTTGCGTATAACATTGAAGAGTGGAAGTACTTTACCATATTACGTTGGCACTTTGTGTTTCGAGTCTGGCCCACAGACATCAATATGGACAATAATTTTATCTCTCACGTCGTGGTGGAATCGGCGCTAGTCAATTTTTGAGCATTTGGGGTATTGGTATCACCTTAAAGTCTGTTCATTTTCCTTCCTTTTGGTAAAAAAAATGTTCATCTATGGTGAAGAGAAGTCGAGATATTTGCTATTGAAGGAGGTCAGGGTCGCCTGGTTTCAGAAGAAAAATTAACGAGAATATGGACGCAAAAGCTTGGTGACTACTTCCATAGCTTTAGAGCCCCTGGAAACGGGAAATTTACATTTTTTGTTTTTGCCTTCAATCAACTTTTTCTATGAATCCACGCATAAAAGTGTTTGCGAATGGACATACAAGGTTGAGCCAAAAAACAAAAATTCAGAAAAAAAGTTCAAACTGGAAGAAAATTGCTGATTTCTCGAATTTCATTATGTGACAAGCGCCTGATCTCACCACGTTGCCTCACAAATGTCCGTGGGTCATCATCGTCATCATCACTGCCTTTCTCACCCTGCACCAGGGAATAGGCCACAAAGAAACACTTTCTGGCTTTCCCTACCCTGGGCTAGCCGCTTGGATGTTGTTCCATGTCTTCCTACTTTTCTGTTCATATATTTCTGTGACTTTTCTCCAGGTTCCACGTGGCCTTCCCCTTAATCTCTGACTCTGTGGATTCCAATCCAACACTTTCTTGGCTCTGCCACTTCCTGAGAGTATGTCATTTGTCTAATCCATCAATGTCTTCTTCTTTGTTTTCGGTGTTACAGTTCAAACAACACCCATCCACCCTTTGGCGCCCACATTGCCGTCATGACCTTAATAAGGTAATGTGAGCGCCAAAGGGTGGATGTCGACACAGAAGCCCTTACAGGGAACCAGACTTACTCTGATCACCTCTCTAGCTTCAACAGCACAAGGTCTGCTTCGACTATCAAGGCACCCCGGAAATAGCAGGTCACAAGAGTGTGATAAACATACAAAAGAAGTAGAGGAAAATGTCGATAGTAACGATTAGGAAAGAAAAAGCCGCAGTTCCCTGTTATAGTTCACGCACAGTTATGAGCATGACATTGTTGAATCAGCCCATTTACAACTCTACTGTGCATTAGAACGAGCTCTCGGTAGCATCAGCCTATCGGGAGCGACCATGCGCGTGGTGGGGCATATGATCATCAACAACAACAAAAACCCCAACTCTTGTTTATTGATCCATATTAGTCATAGAACTGGAGAAAAGGTCTTTTTCAAGAGCAAGAATAAATCATCAGAGGATGGGTTTTACTTTCTTTAGTCTCAGTAAGACTTATGGTACTTGCAAAAGAAATAGTTCATACATATGTGAGGCAGCGTGGTGGAATCAGGCTCTCGTCAATTTTTGGGCATTTAGAGTTATTGGTATCATCTTAAAGCTTGTTCACTTGTCTTTATTTGGATGAAACAAATATCCATTTATCTTGGATACAAGTCGAGATATTTCCGAATGAAGGAGGTGGAGGTAATCTGTTTTCAGAGGTAAAATTATGAGAAAATGGCCCCCAAAGATTTGTTATTTCCTAAGCTTAAAAGTCCGTGGTAACTGAAAATTTACATTTTTGTGTCTTTAACCAACGTTTTTCAGAAAAATCCTCACAGAAATGAGTTCTTTGTTGAGCCAAAAAACAAAAACTTGATAAAAATTCAAAAACCAGTGGAAAAATGCAAGTTCCTTCATTTTGATTATTTTGACGAGAGCCTGGTTCCACCACGCTGCCTCACATATAATAACCGAAGATAAGAGGTGTTACTAAAGATCTTGAGTAACATATACATAAAAGCAGGAGAGCTAAGGATGATAGATAGGACAGAATGAGAAGGAACAGCAGGCCGCATGAGGGCACCCACCAACCACCCACACTACATACTAGGAACATTGGAGAGACACAACAGCAGGTAAAGTTTGTTTAAGTTTTAGTAGAGGTTTTACGGCGCTCGCAACTGCATAAGGTCTTATGAGCGCCAGAAGATTAGAGCTGTTACAAGAAAGTAACAAACATAAAAAAGAAGGAGGGGAGATCCCGCCAACCACCCACAACAGTAGGTAAGAAAAGGCAACAACAAACACAAACGAACGCTTCTTAAAAGACAATCTTTATTCAAAGAACAGTTTTATGCATATCTATCAGTAGACTTCGATCAAGTGTTTGAAAAGTGCTCTCACCATTTCGTTGGTACCAGATTATCAAAAGCAATGCGCACAAAAAAATAAAACAGAATGTTATTCCTATTATAATCACAGTTGCGCTTATCAGTAGACTTCTAATTCTATCAGGTTATAAAAGAGCACTCTCATCATTTTGTTAGCACCAGATGGTCAAAAGCCATAAATATAATTTAAAAAGTACTTAAAGCCACTTTCAAAACTCACTAATACCCATTGCACCACCCTTAATTATATTATTTTAATATCACACAGATTTCATATATATTTGTAAACTTAAAAAAAGAAAAAAGAAAAAAAAATTAAATGATGTTCACTTTTTACCCCATTAAGACAAATCAACACAATACAATAAAATTTGGCAATAAAATTGAACTAATTGATTCTCAAAAACTTAAAGTTATAGCTGTCCAACAAACTGGTTTAAAAGAGAATATTGCACTTAATTAATGCTCATAGATCACATGAAATCATATTTGTCTATTTCTGACCAAGCAAGTCATGACACTTTGAAGGAACTCATACAGCCAGTACGCAAAGTTGTAAATCAGCGCTCACACTCACACTGTGCAGTGCATGAGCAGGTGTTTGTGAGCCAGTAAGTCTCACCCTCTGTCTGCCTGTGCCTCTCTTTCCATCAAACTTGCCTGTTAGAATATTCTCCTATGCTTCTTTCCGCATTGTGTGTCCGAAGAAATTTGCCTGTCGCTTTCGTATATTCGTCATAAGCTGTGTTTTGCAATTTGCTTTAACCAAGACTTCTTCATTTGTTTTTTTAGCTGTCCATGGGATAAGCAGCATGCGTCTTATGAACCACAACTCTGTCGCCACAATTGTTCTTTAACAACGACTACTTCCCCATTAACTTAAACATAATAAGCCCCGGTTCTTCTTTTTTCCTGTAAGACCACACAAAATGTCCCAAGGGATTAATTAATAAAGCATTGCAATCTTACCTTCTTTTTTCTTTTTCCTAAGTCAGTTCAAAATTCATTTCTACTTCTTCTTTTACATTTCGTTGTGACATTGTTTTCTAATCCAAGAAACAGATTAATATTGTACTGCAAACGCAGCAATGCTTTGAGACATAAAATAAAGATCTATTCTCTACAAAAGTAAATCAGTTGATCCTTTATCATAAACACATGCGGTTCACAACTTGAGGGAGACAACCATGCAGAAACTCAAAATGCAAACTCCTCAAACCTCACAACACCCGTAAAAGCAAGTACAACCTACTCCATAAAGCTCACTGGTCAACTTCTATGAGTCACTGAATGCCATTTGTGTACTAATAACCTCTTAGAATGCTTTCCCTCATACAATTTACAATAAATCAAAACATACAGTACCTAGAATAGTCACAAAATAGTGAAGAAAACATGACAAAAACCCTAATAAGTATTTTTTAAAAACCCGCTAGCAGTCAGTATAGTAGTAGTATTAGTATAAGGTTTTACGACGCTCGCAACTGCTAAGGTCATATGAGCGCTCTAGCAGTCAGCAGTTCAAGATACATACACGTATCAGTGGAATGCAGTTCTGAAACAGTGATTGATCAAAGTCCCTGGCTAGTTTTAGTTTTAATAAAAGTTTTACGGCACTTGCAACACAAAAAGGTCATACGTGCCGAAGATTAGAGGTGTTACAAGTGAGTAACAAACACAAAAAAGAAGGAGGGGACATAGAGATGAAAGATTTTTTACAGGAAAGATGGAGCAAACCACACCAGAGCACCCGCCAACCAACCCACAGTCTCTGGGTAACATAGAAAGTCCAGTGGTAAGTGTTTGAGAACAAAAATACCAGCTCATACAACATCACACAGAAATACTACATGTACACACAGAAATACTACATGTACACACAGAAATACTACATGTACACACAGAAATACTACATGTACACACAGAGGACTACATGTACACACAGAAATACTACATGTACACACAGAAATACTACATGTACACATAGAGGGCTACATGTACACATAGAGGGCTACATGTACACACAGAGGACTACATGTACACATAGAGGGCTACATGTACACACAGAGGACTACATGTACACATAGAGGGCTACATGTACACATAGAGGACTACATGTACACATAGAGGGCTACATGTACACACAGAGGACTACATGTACACATAGAAATACTACATGTACACACAGAAATACTACATGTACACACAGAGGACTACATGTACACACAGAGGAATCCACTTAAATATAGGGACCTTGAAGGGATCAAATCTTAAATATTGTTATTCATATCATTGAGTGTTGATGCCATCTCAAGGCTCATCATAAATAGTAAAAACCCTTGCCATCAAAGGCAAAGGCACTTGGGGGGAAAATCCAAAGAAACTTGGTGGTAAACATCGCCGATCGGCGAAATGAGGCGACAAAGTATTAAGGCAGGTAGACACAAATTTGCCATGCCCATCTCTGTCTCTGATTGTCAGTACTGTTTGTACACATAAGGTTTACAAATAGGTGGTCTACATTATAGCTGACATCACCATCACTATCAGCTATCTATCACGTCTTCCCAACTGTTCTCCGATACAGTATGGTACATGAGTTCTCTCTCTCTCTATCTACACAGAGTACAATCAGCCAAGGATGGAAGCAGACACACCATCAAAGATCAGCCATTGTTACATCATTATCTTTGCAGCAATGTGCAAACGGTCAATCCGGGGTTAGTTGAAGCTGCTCCTCACAGGATGTTGGCATTTGTTCATCAGTGCGTTTTTGTGTTTTTTTGTTCATGATTGTGTTCTCTCTCTCTATCTACACAGAGTACAATCAGCCAAGGATGAAAGCAGACACAGCAAGCAGATCACAACTTTCTTTTGGAACAGTTATGTGCATAACCATTTTATAACAAGACTGTAATAAACAAAAGCCAAGCTCATCATGTTCTTATCATCACAACTTCAGTTACTCAATACAAACTACAAAGAAAACTGAAATCAAAGCAAATGTTTGTTTAAACATTCTCCTAACAGGAGAATTTCACTGTAATATTATTACAATATTATGACAGAAATCAGAGTCATTTTTTGTCATAATAAAGTATTTCTCAGAATTCCTTACAGGAGAATTTCACTGTAATATTGTTACAATATTAAGACAGAAATCAGAGTCATCTTTTATCATAATAATATCACATCTAGAGTAACAAAGTCGTACAAAATAGCACCATAATGATTTTTCCAAAGATATGAAGGATCATGGGAAACTTATAAACCCTGATTAACTTATGATGGTAAGTAATGTCTTTGCATAAACAAACAGAAAACACATCGTCATTTTCCTCTACTTCTATTGTATGTTTGTCACTCTCTTGTGAATATGGTACCTACAAACATACATGTGAACCGTACACATATTACTCGTACATATTGTTTTCAAACATCTACATGCACACAAATATGTACATATTGCTTACATACCTACACACAATATATCACAAAAAGGTCTGCAGAAGAAACCACACTCTGGAGAAGAAAAGGCTCCAGATTTCAGAGCCTGTTTGAATTTTTTTAAAAGACAACTGAGAGAGAGAAATTCTATTACTGTAACTGTAATTAAGGAGTTTATCTCCAACTAATTCTCAGAGGGCTGGGTAAATTGTAATTTTACCTTTCTCTTCAATTTCTTACCACTTCTGGGCTGTTTCTTTTGCTCTTTACAGCTTGTTGTTGTTGTTGCTCTTTTGAGGTGGCATCTTCACAAACAGATACACACATTAACACAAATCTGCTTTGATAAAAACTTTTGTTTGCTCACTCTATCTTGAATACAAGGAAAACTCATTGTCTGTGTATAGTTCCTGAGTAACATAGGACTTAAGAAACTAACAAGAAATGAAGAAACAGTTTAAGCCAACAGCATAAAAAATTGACAAGTGTAATTTTACTTTTGTCTTAAAGTACATCACAAAGATTAGTATAAAAAAAAGTATAAAAAGTATAAAACCAAGAAATATATATGCCTCAGAACTAATGTATGAAAACAGGAAAAATAAACAGATACAGAAACAGAACTAGACCAAAGAGTCTACATAACAAGAGGGGCCATTTCTCTCTTTGAGCCAATTAAAAAAGTGTCCTCAAAATTCGGTGGCGCCCTCTTCGCAAAAGCGCACCTTTAGCGAACAGAGTTATCCTACTTGAGTTTAAAAAATCAAAGTGAAACTAGCAAGTTTTTGAATAAATTTCGGAAGAACGCTTTTTAAAAATGGTTACACTGACAAAAAACCTCTTCCGGAGGAAAGGGTGATTGTTTTCTTCGTTTAATTTGACTTAACACATTACACCCTAACTCGCCCGGGATCGCCCGGGAATTCCCTTACGCGCTCCACCCTGACTCGCCCGGAACCGCCCGTGCCGACCCAGCATGTTTAGAAACGAAAGTCTCGCCTTGACGAGACTCTGGGGCCGGGATTTTGATTTGCATAGTATAGCAAAAAGTTTCTTCTTTTGTTTGATACCGAAACGAAATTTTTCGGGCCAGTAGTTTTAGTATTAGAGCTGATCAAAGTGCGATCGCGTTACCGACACTTCGAAAGTGTCTCGACTTGTTGAAAAGCAACACAGTTGAGTTCGAAAACGGAAATAACGATGGATTTGAGCAAAAACAAGCATGTGACTAATCAGATGGCTTAGATTTTGATGAAAACGTTGTAGGAAGAGTTTGGAGCGATTCCGATTGATCAGACGGAGAAAATCTAGAATTTAGATCTAGAGCCCGACCGCAAGGCTGAGAGTGAGAGTGATGGGTCGGACACCCCGATTGAACTAAAGTTAGAACATTTCCAACAATTTGCGCATACATAAAGTTATATTTTTCTGAAACTACATTCAGTTTTCTTTTTAACTTTTATTTTTTCAGGATTTTTGGAATTTGTTTAGTATTTTTTTTAATGTGTTTTTTAAAGGCTTGTATTCAAGGGAGGTGGGTTCCTTCCCCTTGCTTAGGATCTAACAATGGACTTCCCGTCCAGGCCCTTAGGGTGTCATGTGTTAAGAAAGAAAGGCTAGAGGTCATTAAAATATAAAAAATAAAACTCCACACTGAACGAACCCGAACTGCTGATGAACAGCAGTCGATCTGCGCACGCAAGGAGGTGCTATTCCTATTCTTCTTCTGGAAAAACAAAAGAGAGCTTCAAAACAGACTGCAGCGCCATCTGAAGCAAAGAGCGGACTTCCGGCGGACACTTTTTTGGCTGAGTGGCCCATCTTGTTATGTACTATCTTTGACCAGACCTATGAATCTAAAAGTTATAATCTTTGCTTTTGAAACCCACAAAAGTTTCCATAGACGTTGGACAAGGGGAAATAAGCAAAATGGAATCTAGAATAGTGTCCATTAACCAAAACTAAGTAGCACAAATCCGACCAGATCCACAACCACGTGTAGCTGTTGCTGTCTCAGTTGAGTTTGTAGACGCCATCTTGAATAAGCTTCTGCCACACTTGCCCCGTGGGCCACACGTAGGACGCCAGAGAACTGCTCTTCATCTCGATACTGTAGCCCGGAGTCTGTGGGTGGACGCAAGGTCTTCTTCATAAACACATGGATCAACTTTGTTTTAGTAAGGTTTTACAGTGCTCGCAACTGCATAAGGTCACAGGAGCGTCAAAGGGTGGATGTCAACAGAGAAGTCCAAACGGGGAATTAGGCTTACTCTGCTCACCTCTCTAGCCTCAACAGCACAAAGTCTACTTCGACTATCAAGGCACTCCGGAAATATCAGTTTACAAGAGGGTGACAAACATACAAAAAAAAGTAGAGGAAGAACGATGATAGTAAGGAAGAGCAGAGAAAAAGCAGCAGTTCCCCCAATGTTGTTCCGGCATAGTATGAGCATGGCATTGACAAATCAGCCCATTTACAATTCTACTCAGCATAAGAACATGTTAATATCCCCCCTTTGGGAATGGCCTAAAGACAACTTCAGTCAGCAGCACTGCCCTAGGGGGGGGAGGGGGGCAATGGAACAATTAAACAACTGATTGATTGCTGGGCACGTGTTGTGGCATTACTAAATTAACCCAATACTGTAGATGGGAGTCTGCAGAAGAACCCAAAGTCTTCTTCATAAACACATGGAACAACTAAACAATTTACTGAGAGGAGGCTACCTGTTTTGGCATTGCAAAACCAAAGAGGCTAGCTACTTCAATAGTTATGTGAGGCAGCGTGGTGGAATCAGGCTCTCGTCAATTTTTGAACATATTGAGTTATTGGTATCATCTTAAAGCTTGTTCACATGTCTTTATTTGGATGAAAAAAATATACATTTATCTTGAATACAAGTCGAGATATTTATTAAAAAAGGAGGTGGGGGTCACCTGTTTTCAGAGGTAAAATTAGAGAGAAAATAGCCGCCAAAGATTAGTTATTTCCTTAGCTTAAGAGTCCGTGGTAACTGAAAATTTAAATTTTTTGTTCCTTTAATCAACGTTTTTCAGAAAAATCCACACAGAAATGAGTTCTTTAATTGTCATGAAAGGTGTTGAGCCAAAAAACACAAATTTGATAAAAATTCACAAACCTACGGAAAACTGCAAGTTTCTTCACTTTGATTATTTTGACGACAGCCTGATTCAACCACGCTGCCTCACATAGGCTATATACTATATGTGTCATGACCTGGTGAAATCAGGTGCACATCAATTTTTAGGTATGCCGAGTTAATTGTATCGTCTGAAAGCTTGTTCATTTGTTTTGCATTTGATGTCAAAAATATCCATCTATCTTTGATAGAAAGAAGTCAAGATATTTCAAATTGAAGAAGGTGTGGGTCACCTAGTTTCGGAAGTATTAATAATTGAGAAAGTGGCCGCCAAAGTGTGGTGGTAACTTCCATAGCTTGATAGTCCTTGCGAAATGAAAATATGTGAGGCAGCGTGTTGGAATCAGGCTCTCGTCAAAATAATCAAAGTGAAGAAACTTGCATTTTTCCGCAGGTTTGTGAATTTTTATCAAATTTTTGTTTTTTGTCTCAGAACCTTTCATGCCTATTAAAGAACTCATTTCTGTGTTGATTTTTCTGAAAAACGTTGATTAAAGGCACAAAAAATCTAAATTTTCAGTTACCACGAACTCTTAAGCTAAGGAAATAACAATCTTTTGCGGTGATTTTCTCACTTATTTTACCTCTGAAAACAGGTGACCCCCACCTCCTTCTTTCGCAAATATCTCGACTTGTATTCAAGACAACTGGATATATTTTTCATCCAAATACAAGTGAACAAGCTTTAAGATGATACCAATAACTCTACATGCCCGAAAATTGACGAGAGCCTGATTCCACCACGCTGCCTCACATATACACTTTTTGAGTCTTTCATCAATGTTTATCAGTAAAATCCTCACAGAAATGTGTTGTTAAATAGACATAAAATACGTCGAGCCAAAACACAAACATTTTTTTAAAATTGCCAAATCGGCGGAAAAATGTAATTTTCTTCGATTTCATTATTTTGACGAGCGCCTGATTTCTCCACGCTGCCTCACAAATTTATACACAGTATAAAACTGTAAAATAACTTGAGATAGCTCTTCTTGTATAGTACAGATGAACCTGTTCTAATGGCCACCTACTAAAGACAATCACCTGTATAAACACTTACTTCCCAGCCCCTACCCCCCCCCCCCCTAACTGTTTTTAAAATATTATAATGACTAATTTCTTAAATATTATAATGACTAATTAAATTTTAAAAATATTATAATGACTAATTTTTAAAATATTATAATGACTAATGACCCTGTCCAAGATGTCGACCTGTCTAAGACAACCATTTTTCTCCTCGACAATGGGTAGCCACCTTGGACAATTTTGACAGTATTCGAGTATTTTTTAAAAAGCCTAGCTCTGCTTCCACTTCACATGTGTTTACTTTCAATCAAGCTCTTTCGAGGAAGTTTCAAAAGAAATGATACGGCTGAGTCTGTTACACTATTGTTGATTCCTCTTCTTATTTGTTGAGGTGACGCCCGTCACTGAGTCCAGAGACCTACGCCAAAAGTGGGCATTGTCCTACCTATAGGAGACGTTTGGTTTCATTGGTGTGTATATTTGTTTGGTTATAAGAGAAAAGTCTCCTTGTCTTTTAAAGAAACTGAACAAGAGGCAAAAACTTTTACCTTCGATTTTCTCAAAACAGTATTTTTTGGGATAGCCCCCTGAGCTTAACTAAAAGCGACCAATTATCTCACCTGAGGCAGCACGTAGCAGCCATTCTTCATCTCAGCAGGGGACACGAAGTGCTCATGAAGGTGGGCTGTGTACTCAGTCATCCTGGGGAATACAGCAAACATTCCTACTTTACTGCACTGAACAGCAAAACAATCATACTGTACTGCACTGAACAGCAAAACAATCATACTGTACTGCACTGAACAGCAAAACAATCATACTGTACTGCACTGAACAGTAAAACAATCATACTGTACTGCACTGAACAGCAAAACAATCATACTGTACTGCACTGAACAGTAAACAATCCTACTGTACAGCACTGAACAGCAAAACAATCATTCTGTCCTGCACTGAACAGCAAAACAATCATACTGTACTGCACGGAACAGTAAACAATCCTACTCTACTGCACTGAATAGCAAATACTCCTCCCTCTACTGTACTGCACTTAAGTGATGTCAGTTGTAATTTTAGCTTTTGTCATCGTACTCCCAACCATAAGGTCGTGGGTTCAGATCCTGTCAGTCTAGGGGCCCGACGTCGTGTCCTAGAGAAGGGCACTTTACAAATTTTCCTCACTTCACCCAGGAGGAAATGGGTACCCGGCTATAGACAGTGAAAGATCTTGTCAGTTTGTTAGTGCAGGGGAAACTACGTGATTGTTTTGGTACAAACATGATGGGGTTCAGCTTCACACCAAGGGCAGAGGCAGAGGAAGAGGAGCCAGACCATATGTGAGGCAGCGTGGTGGAATCAGGCTCTCGTCAATTTTTGAGCATGTAGAGTTATTGGTATCATCTTAAAGCTTGTTCACTTGTCTTTATTTGGATGAAAACAATATCCATTTATCTTGAATACAAGACGAGATATTTGCGAATGAAGGAGGTGGGGGTCACCTGTTTTCAGATGTAAATTTAGTGAGAAAATGGCCACCAAAGATTAGTTATTTCCTTAGCTTAAGAGTCCGTGGCAACTGAAAATTTTCATTTATTGTACTTTTAATCAACGCTTTTCAGAAAAATCCACCCAAAAATGAGTTCTTTAATGGGCATGAAAGGTGTTGAACCAAAAAACAAAAATTTGATAAAAATTCACAAACCTGCAGAAAAAATGCAAGTTTCTTCATTTTGATTATTTTGACGAGAGCCTGATTCCACCACGCTGCCTCACATATATTATAGCATCAATTTCAGTCAATTTTTAAAGCCATTTTCAAGTTTTTAAAAGAACACCCGACCATTACCCTTAAAATAATTTCTAATAAAATACAAAAAATTCAAATGTATTCAAATCCTTCTAAACTGTGGTTCAGAAATGGTGGAACTATAGTTTGTTTTCATGGAAATATGCTTTAGTTTTTTTTTTAAACAGACCTAATTTTTTACTTTATCAGCCCGTAGCTCAAGATGATATGAGCTGACTTTTTGTTCCTATCTCCAGGCACACACACAATTTATCAGCACAAAGTAGACAAAAATTGTAAACTTCACAAAATCTAAATTGATGAAAAATGTTTAATGTGTCCTCCGCACTCATTTGACCGTATGCAGTTGCGCGCATCATAAAAAATGTACCCCGAAAAAGAAAAAGAAAAAAAAAAAGAAAAAGAATAATAAGCAATGCTGATTACAGTCATCGAGCCATCAGATCCCTCACCTATTGTCCAGCGACCCCGACACGGAGATGTAATCGAACACAGACAGATGTTGGATGTACTCACACAGGCCCACGCCGCCACCATGAGGGCACACAGGCACTGCAGGGGAGTGGGGGGGGGGGGGGGGGGGGACGGGGAAATTAAAGGTTAGGTCTGGTCAACACACTTACAAAGCTTTAGCTTTAAGATAAGATAAGATAAGATAATACTTTATTATCCTAGAGGGAAATTTTTCTTGGCTGTACACGACCGTAAAAACACGCGCAGGTATACATACAAATTTAAATTACATATTATTATATATAGTAAGTGTTTTAAGGCACTTGCTACATAATTAAGTCACATAAGTACCGAAGATTCGGAGTGTTACTGGAGAGTTTACAAACACACACACACAAAAAGGAGGAGGGGAGATAAGGACGATAGATGTTTGATAGGAAAGAAAGAGCAGACCACACCAGAGACCTGCCAACTACCTGCTCAGCAGAGTTTAGATTAATTTTAGTTTTACAGTATTTTCAACAAAAATAGCTTATATAAAAGAGTTAAAGGTTAGATCTATTACTAAAGAGTAACATACAAAGAGAAGGAGGAAAGAAAAGGACAATGATGTGTGACAGGAAAAAAGGTGCAATCCACACCAGAACATATGACCTTAGCAGTTGCGAGCGCCGTAAAACAGTATACTACTACTACTACACCAAAACACCCGCCAACCATCCATGATGTAAGCAGTACAAATGATAGTAGACAATCTGAGTATGAGGGAAGAAAGGCACATTGACAGAATGTCTGCAATTCAGTGCTGAGAAAAAAACAAAACAGACAGAATGGGGAGGGAGGGGGGTTAAAAAGTAGTAGTAAGCTGACCTCCCAATGTCCTCTTCAACCTATCCACTAATAAAAGGAAGACATTACTTTTACACCAAAATACAGTCGAGCGTGCTTAAACGGCCACCAAATACAAGAAAATCACATGTACAAATGACCGTTTTCCACACTGAAGTGTTATAGGACACGCAAATAGAGTCCAAAAGACTTCAGGCTCAGTGAAACATTTTCATTTCTCAAGCTTGCCATGGCATCCGCTGAGCATTAAGAAATTAAAAATTCACAACCGTCTTTTGGTGACTTCTTTTTATGTTTTTCTTCTGCATAAAAAATAAGTTTTCATTTTCAAAATTCCAACATTATATTTCCAAAAGTGACATAGCAATAAGTGGATAAGTAATTTTCTTTCCTTCTGCTGTTTCAATCAGTTTACCTTGCTCTAAAATGCAGCTAAACTATTAACAAGCTTATCTTTAACTTGAAACTCAAAAGTGACAAACTACCTCCAAATTTCTTCGCCATCAAAATCACGGCCAAATTCTCACTGACTCCTCCAAGACGACAACTGTCAATCTGGCAAAACTGCATGGCCCCAGACGCCAGGAACTGTTTGAACATGACCCGGTTCTGACACTGCTCTCCGGTGGCCACTCCGATGCCCAGGGGCTGCAGAGCCTGCGGAGAGGGACAAAAAACGGGTACAGGGACGGCTACGCATAATATGTTCTGCCACATCGACAAAATTCAGAGATACAGCTCATGTTTTATACATAGCAAAGAAAGCGTTGGACCATCATCAATGATTTATTTATAGAGGAACTAGCCATCCATGTCCAGGTGCTGTTTTAGCCATAAAAAGTGTTGGATTGAAATCCACAGGGTAAAAGATGAAGGGGAAGACCGCGCGGAACATGGAGAAGAATGATAGAAATGGATGTAAAGAAAGGTGGGAAGACACGGAGTGACATCAAGAAGCTAGCCCAGGATAGAGAAAGGTGGAAGGTGTTTGTCCGTGGTCTATACCCTGGTGCAGGGTGAGAAAGGCAATGATGATGCTGACATGTTTTATGCCACATCGACAAAATTCGGATACAGCACATGTTTTATGCCACATACTCAAAATTCAGATCATTAGGGTGCGAGTTGCTTTAACCTGCCTGTCAGGGCCAACCCGTGTTGAACTGGATACAGAACTCTAAAGTACAGACAAATACAGGCCTACTTGATAAAAAAAACCCTGTATTACTGGAATTAGACTCACTTCTTCAAATGTGCAATGACAAAAGCTTAACCATCACATTACAAGCTTCTGATTTAGTACAAAGTTAGGATAAGCTGCTTTTGCAGCTTTGTGGTATTTTCTCAATCTACTGGTCTTGCTGCAATATTTTTTATCAACTCTTTGCGGACGTATCGCTGACGGGGTGCCTTAGTTTTGTCTTGTTTTAACATGATCCGTCATGCATCCGGCCATAGACAGCAAAAGATCTTGTAAGTATGTTAGTGTTTTAGCACCTATAAAACAGCAACTTGCACTCGATACCTCCCAGGAAGTTGAGATTGCTGGGGTAATTATAGATTGTAAAGTACATAGAGCTTGCTGTAGAGTGGTAATTTGTGCTATACAAATGCTGTCTATCATTATTATTATTATTGTTATTGTCATTTTGTTTTCATCATTATTGTTATCATCATTATTGTTATCATCATTATTGTCATAGTTATTATTATTATTATCATTTTCATAATTATTGCTATCATCATTATTTTTTATTATTGTTGTTATTATTATGATATTATTGTTATTATTACTATCATTATCATTATTATTACTATTGTTATTGCCATTGGAGCAAGTTGGACTGTACTTTGGAGATAGCGGCATGTCCCAGAACATCGTCCGGTGAGGTGGGTTCCTCGATCCAGGTGATCTTGTACTGCGCCAGCTGCTTCATCCAGTCGATCGCCTCAGGCACCTCCCACTTCTGGTTGGCGTCCACCATCTAGGAACACCATGATGATAGTAATTACACTCTGGGGGGGGGGGGGGGGGGGGGGGACAAAGCATCAGTCAGGGGTTTACTTTTAAGTTTTAGTTTTAGTAATAAGAGTTTTACTGTACTAGCAACGCAATAAGGTAATATGTAATAAGTGACGAAGATTAGAGGTGTTACAAGAGAGTAACTAACACAGAAAAAGAAGGAGGGGAAGACAGAGACCACAGATTTTTTATAAGAAAGAAGGAGAAAACCACACTAGAGCACCTGCCGACCACCCACAGTCAGGGGCTTACTTTTAAAAATAGAGACACATCGACAAGAAAGGTCACTTAGTGCAGGAAAAAACAAGCAAGGTATGATTTAAATTCTAAGTATACCTGCATGTGTTTTTATTACGGCCCTGTACAGCCAAGAAAAATTTCTCTCAATAAAGTATAATCTTGTCTAATCTCATAAACGTCATCAAATATATTTAAAAATGGTCAATACGCCCGAACCAACCAGCAAGTTGTCTGGTCCCATCGTCTGTCTCAAGATCTTGGCTCGTCTTTTGTCGTCTTCCAGGTCTGAGCCAACCTTCATCTTAAACCTGCAAGAAAACGACCAATGAAATATGACCAAAGCTAGGATTGGTGGTCATCAAAATTTTCTCTGGGCCACATCACTTTGATGATTAGTTTAAACTGCACAGAAAAAAACCTTTTTTAGTTTTAGTAATTGTTTTACAGCACTTGCAACACAATAAGGTCATATAAGTGCCGAAAATTAGAGGTGTTACAAGAGAGTAACAAACACAAAAAAGAAAAGACGATAGATGATTGATAGGAAAGAAGAAGCAAACCACACCAGAGCCACCCGCCAATCACCCACAGAAAAACTCCGCGACTTAATAATAACAACATACAGCACAATAAGACACTGACTAAAAACAAAATCAACATCGACATCATTTTTCATTACAAAAATACTCTATTACAAATCTCTATGACAGAGAGTGATGTTACTTTCAGAATCATCAGTCTAAATTAAATTCATCGAAAGAACACGATGTGTTGTAAAAGAGAATGAAAATCCCTCCATCGTGCCACGAGGACACAGACAAAGTTATACAAGTCCTTCATCAAAGATTTCTGATAAGTTTTCCTCGTTTTCTTGTAAATTTGACTTTACTGTGTTAACTACTTTGAACTTTTCAGAGAACAAGGACACGAAACATGGCGTTGGTGGCCTAGTGGTTAGGCTACCGGACTCGTTATCGTGAGGTAGCAGGGTCGGGGGTTTGAGCCGCGGGCCCGACGTTGTGTCCTTGGGAAGCCACTTTACACAAATTTTCCTCCCTTCACCCAGGTGAAAATGGGTACCCAGCTATAGACAGTGAAAGATCTTGTCAGCTTATTAGTGTTTCAGCGCTTAATCAGCTGCTTGCACTGCGTGCTTCCCGGGAAGCTGAGAACGTTTCGGAGTGTTCTATGGTCTGCTGGGGTAAAAATATAGCATAAAGCGCATAGAGCTTGCTTTCGAGTGGGGACATGCGCTATATAAAGGCTATTTATCATCATTATTAAAACACTTTGTGCTCACTCTGAACCGATCACAGTGATATTACCTTGTGAATCCTTCTGCCATTGCTTCTTTGCATAACTGAAAAAAAGGGAAACAAGAAGCAATACGTGGAATATTTAAAAGTGCTTTGGGTATCTCTGAGATTAACTCCATAAGCAAATGTTCCAGGAAACACAGGTGACTGGAAAATTCTGCCCACCTCCAAACACCAGAAAGCTTTTTTTAGGATTTTTTTTTCTGTAAAAAAGCTTTCTTGGAGATCTTCCTCTTCCAAATAGGCTATCCTGCAGTTAGTTCTACAAGCAGGACATTAATTAAATCAAAATAAATATAAACACAAACACCAGTTATTCCTCAGGATTTCTAAAATACCAATTACAGTGGATATATTTCTCATCCTGTCGATATGTGTTGATTTTCAATGAAAACGAAAAAATTTTTGCATGGAATTGGTTGATCTATCTCATCTAGACTTTGACTTACTCTCTCTATCTTCTCGTCGCTGTACCCCAACCAGGCACAGGAAGTGGTGTACGCTGGGAAACCAGAGGCTGCTAGCTCTTGCTCTGAAAGGCACACGATTAGTTTTAGTAGAAGTTTTACAGCGTTCGCAACTGCATAAGGTCATATGAGCACCAGAAGACTAGAGGTGTTACAAGAGAGTAAAAAACATTTTTCCAAATTTTTACAGTAACTTGACACTAATCGTTGCAGCACTGTATGTTAATATTTCTTTTCCAGCAGAAGTTAATTTTTTTTTTAGTAAAAGTTTTACAGCACTTGTAAGGAAATTAGGTCACAAAAGTGCTGAATGAAGGGTTTATTTTTATTTAGTAGAGGTTTTACGGCGCTCGCAACTGCATAAAGTCATATGAGCTCCAAGGGGTAGATGTCAGCAGAGAAGTCTTTACAGGGAATCGGGCTTACTCTGGTCACCTCTCTAGCTTTAACAGCACAAAGTCTGTTTTGACTTTCAAGGTACCCCGGAAATAACAGGTCACAAGAGTGTAACAAACATACAAAAGAAGTAGAGGAAAATGATGATAGTAAGGATTAGGAAAGAAAAAGCAGCAGTTCCCTGTTGTAGATCAGGCACAGTTATGAGCATGACATTGTTGAATCAGCCCATTTACAATTCTACTGTGCATAAGAACGAAAAATGTCCCCCCCCCTTTGGGAATGGCCTAAAGACACTTCAGTCAGTAGCACTGCCCCGGGGGTGGGGTGGGGGTGGGTGGGGGGTAATGAAGGGCGTGTAGAAGTTCTAACAAATACTTACACTGTTAAAAAAACAGACATTCATACTTTCATACTTATCTCAAAGCAGAGATTCTGCTTAAAATTTCAGACTCACATACAATAAAAAACAAAGTTAAAAAAATTTTTTTTTTTAAAGAAACAGCATAGTGTGAAGAGAGTTACCTCTTTTAGCTTTGCCAGTCTGCATGCTCTTCAAGATGTCTGAAACATAAACAAACAATAAATAGGGTTTGCACATTTCAGTGGCGACAAAAATGTTTCTTCGAGTTGCTTTGAACTGCTGGGAAACATGAAAAGAGCACCAAAAAAACAGAAAAAAAGGAACATTTCAAAGAAACAAACACACATACTGTATCAAGTTCTGAGAATGTAGTACAAAATCAAAGCCACAGGGTAACATCAGCTTTATCCCTGACAGATTCAGGAGGTGTTCAAAAATGTGTTCCATTTGTTCAACCTTATCCGTACGCCCTGGGATCATTTTATACCTCTGGGTTTGTATTCTTCTCATTTTAGAATACTTCTAGTACGAAGATCTCTTTGAAACTTTCAGTATTTCTCAAAAAATCATTTTGACAGACTGCTATGCAAAGCGTACGGATCCGATTAAAGAGTTTAATTTCCTCTTTGGAAAATGGTGGCACGGAGTTCCCAACGTGGTATGGATATGACATTAAAAAACATAACATACAGATAGGGTTAATTGATAAGCTCTAGCAGATATGACACTATTTTGACATAGAAAGCCATACCTCTACGGGTGAAGCCATTAGGCACGTTGTCTCCACATGCTGAAGATGTCAGTTTAATTCCCTTGTGGGGGAAAGTTTTATTGAGCATCTCCATCTATGTGCTGAGATGCTGTATCCCGCTAGGACCAGATTGGCCCCGACAGGCAGGGCCGAAGCCACTGGCCTCCTGAATTATCTAAAGTGTGTCAAAGGGGACTTAAAACGTCTACTATTATTTTTAGTACAAATCTACATTCTCTTTCTTTGCACAATGGACAGGACAAAAGGCATACCTAGAGCTTCCTCTTTGGTCAAGGCATCAGTTCTGTGAAAGACAAAAAGTAAATAATATAAATATCAAGACATGTAGTAATTTTCTGCTACAGCTCAGAAAAAAAAATCTTGGGACAACATATATAAACCCTTTCTTTTTAAATAGGTTTCTTAATAACATACAAAACACAACAATAATATCTAAAACATAACGAAACAAACAATTTCAAACAAAGTTAAAATCTTGCAAGGCATCTTCTTAATCTCAAAAAGCCATTTTTTTGTATTGACTCAAACTGTTCTTTCTGTCATTGCCTAGTGCAGAATGTAGGAGTGCACTTCTTTCCTGTCTCGTCTGAGAGCACTCTCACTGTTTTCAACAAATAGTCGCTTTTAAGTACATGTACAAGGGGGCTATCCCAAAAAATGCTGTTTTGAGAAAATCGAAGGTAAAGTTTTTGCCTCTAGTTCAGTTTCTTTAAAAGACAAGGAGAGTTTTCTCTATATCCAAACAAATATACACACCAATGAAACCAAACTTCTCCTATAGGTAGGGCAATGCCCACTTTTGGAGTAGGTTAACACTTCTGGAAACCCCCGAAATCTGCTTGTCCTTAAAAGCGACCAAATAAAAACTGAACTCGAAAAAACACAACCAAAAAAAAAAAAGAAAAGAAAAGAAAAAAAACCCAAAAAGCCCAAAAAATAAAAAAAATTTTTAATTAAACAATAGCAACAAAAAGCAACCACCAGCTCACACCAACAAGTCATTCTATACTTTAGACTAGATCATGTAGCTCTTACTACTGCCTTATCCATGTCTAGATTTATCTCATTAAACTCGTGTGCAATAATTATTTACTATCTTGTTGAAAGTTTTATCTAAATATTTTTCAAGTGATAAAGACAGCGTCATTCTTAAATGCTTCTAAACAACACACTTTCATGTCTTACAAATCTTTTGATTTATTCAAACGTCAGCTGAAGTCATTTTTGTTTTTAAATTACTAAGATGAATATTTGGAGTGGTTTTCTTCTAGTTAGAACACAACGTTTTATGTTACTGTTGTACGTTGTACTGTATTGTAAAGCGTTCAGAGCCTGTGTACTTAAATCGGGGTTGAGCACTATATAAAGGTCGTTCATTATTATCATTATTACTGAAAGATCAGTGAAAAGCAGTGTACCAGGATAGGGAAAATCCTGGAACACTCGAAAGGGTGGAAATCTAATCTTCTGCAACAGATTTTGTCTCTCATTCTTTTTTTTTTACATTGAATGAGTAAACACACTTTATAAGAATGTATCATTGCTTAAAAAAACAACAAGATAAAAAAACAAGATAAAAAAACAAGATAAAAAAACAAGATAAAAAAACAACCAAAAAGTTGTTGAATCCTGCCTTGAATCAGAAAAGCACAACACAAGAATGAGCCTTTTTGTAGAGAACTTTAACCCTATCCATACGCCCTGGGGCATTTTGTACCCCCGGGGTTGTATTCTTCACATTTTAGAATACTTCTAGTACAAAGATCTCTATGAAACTTTCAGTATTTCTCAAATATCATTTTGACAGACTGCTATGCAAAGCGTACGGATTGGATTAACGAGTAAATTTCCTCTTCAGAAAGTGGAGGAACAGCGTTCCCCACGTCGTATGGATACGATAGTAAAACACGACGTATGAATAGGGTTAAATAAATCCACTAATACAATAATTACATTATCCTTAATTAAAGAGGTGGGGAGAGGTGCAGGGCTGTGATATCAGGGACGGGGAATGAGGTGCTGGGAGGGAGGTACAGAGGACTCATATTGCAACACTCGAATTTTCAATCACAAAGGCGTGAACACAAAAAAGAGTGTGACAAAAATACAAAAGAAGTAGAGGATAAAATGACGATAGTAAGGATTAGGAAAAAAAATGCAGCAGTTACCTGTTGCAGCTCAGGCACAGTTATGAGCATGACATCAATGAATCAGCCCATTAACAATTTACAATTCTACTGTGCATAAGAACCTGTTAATATCCCCCCTTTGGAATGGCCTAAAGACACTTCAGTCAGTGGCACCGCCCCGGGATGTTGACTATCTCTGTCACCCAGGGTTCATATGGCGAGCCAAGTAACAGCTACCCCCAAACAACAACACCCCCACCCCTCCAACCCAAAATAAAATAAAAAGTAAAAAAAGGATACAAAAATATAGAAAAAGAAATGGAAAGAAATATAGAAAATGTAAATTTAAAAAATAAAAAACAACAACAAAAAATTGCGACAGCAAAGGAAAGATCTGAATGATGTCAAATGTTCAGATGTGGAGAAAAAAAAAGAATTCAAGTATTACATTGCTCAAAACATTAAAAACATTCAAACAACTTGAAAATAGTAGCAACTTAAAGGAAGAAATTTCCTTCTCTAGATATTTTTAACACTTCAAACTTGTTGAGAAATCTGTATGAGTAACCTGTAAAACCTTATACTATACTATACTACTATACTAACCTGTAAAAATTAGTAAATGGCAAAGCAAAAACACTGTCCATTGTAACAGCAAAAGGACAAATTCCATGACACTGTGCTGTGAAACAATCAGGGAGTGAAAACATATGTGAGGCAGCGTGGTGAAATCAGGCGCTTGTCAAAATAATCCAAATCAAAGTCAAGACACTGGCATTTTTCCGCAGGTTTGGGAATTTTTATAGAATTTTGGTATTTCAGCCCTACACATTTCTGTGCGGATTGTACTGAAAAACGTTACTTTAAGGCATACAAGATTTAAATTTTCAGTTTCCACAGGCTCTCAAGCTGAGGAAATAACTCAACTTTGGCAGCCATTTTCCCGCTAATGTTACCTCTGAAACCAGGCGACCCCACCTCCTTCAATCCCCAATATCTTGACTTGTATCAGAGACAAATGGATATTGTTTTCATCAAGAGCAGGGCAAATGGACAAAGCCTTTAAGATGACACCAATAACTCCACATGTCCCAAAACTGACGAGCGCCATATTCCACCACATTGTGACACATATAATCTATGCTCAGACGGAGAAAGGTCTAAAAGCTTACATGTAGCGGAAGTCTATTGTTGATACAAGCTGGTCTGGTTCCTACAGAGAAAAGAAACCAGGTGAAGAACAGATATATTGGCCTCAAGTGCTACAGAACTTTCAGTTTTGGTAAGTGTTTTACGGTACTTGCAACACAATAAGGTCAAAAAAGTGCTGAAGATTAGAGGTGTTACAAGAGAGTAACATACCAAAAAAAAAAAAGAAGGAGGAGAGATAAGGACGATAGATATTTGATAGGAAGGAAGAAGCAAACCACACCAGAGCATCCGCCAATCACCCACTACAGAACTTTTACTGTTTTGACTCATCTAAAAACATTTAAAGCAAAAGCAGTCCCCAAAGATCTTCTCACATTTGCATAATATTGCACACTTGACTAATGAGATACATTGTCATGATTGTGAAATGAGTGAAGTTACATGCTAGAAGCCCAAAGTGAAATAAATGAGAGGTGCAACATTTTAGTCATACATAAAGAACAGTTCACCTTTTCTACATATCTTTGAAACTATTTATACGTAAATTCACTTTTCTCCTCATACATTTACATTGGAAAACTTTACTGAGCGGAATTTCTAAATAAAGTTTTTTTAGTTTTAGTAAGTGTTTTACGGCACCTGCAACACAATAAGGTCATATGAGCGCCAGAAGATCAGAGGTGTTACAAGAGAAAAACAAACACAAAAAAGAAGAAGGGGAGATAAAGACAATAGATGTTTGATAGGAAAGAAGAAGCAAGCCACACCCGAGCACCCGCAAACCACCCGCCTAATTAAAGTAGAAATGAGAAACATCTAGAACCGGAACATCTCAAAAGATCAAAGTTGATAAAAGGGATCAGAAAAAAGCATGAGTTGAAGGAAGGCAGTTTGTATAACTGAACCTGGAACAAATCCATCAGACTTCATTTGTTTGTTTGAGTAAAGAGAAGCACGTCGACATAATAATGGTCATTTAGTGCTGAAAAAAAATTAAGACAGATATTTTTTTTTAAAACAGGGGGAAAGTAAAGAAGTAGGACCTACCATTGATTGGCACCCTCCAAACACCCTCCATCACATACTGTAGACTAAAATTCGACAGTAATGTTTCAGCACAGCACAGGAATCACATGTTAGGCTGTTCATTGAAATAGGTCTATGTCTTTATCTTGGCCCAATATACAGAGCAGACTTCTCATTGCCCTCTGACCATTCTTTGATCCACTCAGCTTGCTAATTCAAAGGATTAGTTTGGGCATTCACTATTACCAGTGAGTTTATCTGTAATATCCCTAAGCACTCAAGCACTATCTCTCTAGATTCGGGGCTAGTGTTGTCTAGTTTTCGATAAATATATGTTATATTCACATACCACTTTGAAGTCTGTGTTACATTGTGGATATGTTTTCTGAATCTATATGATTTACGATAACTCATGACATAAATCTTTTTTAACTACCTTCTTTTTTTTTTAGTAGAGGGTTTTACGGCGCTCGCAACTGCATAAGGTCATATGAGCGTCAAGGGGTGGGTATCAACAGAGAAGTCCTTACAG
>NW_004797932.1:397571-402538 GCF_000002075.1 Aplysia californica | reverse complement strand
AGCGTCAAGGGGTGGGTATCAACAGAGAAGTCCTTACAGGGAATCAGATTTACTTTGCCCACCTCTCTAACTTCAACAGCATAAGGTCTGCTTCCACTATTAAGGCACCCCGGAAAAAGCATGTCACAAGAGTGACAAACATACGAAATAGTAAGGATTAGGAAAGAAAAAGCAGCAGTTCCCTGTTGCAGATCAGGCACAGTTATGAGCGTGACATGATGAATCAGCCCATTTACAATTCTACTGTGCTTGAACGAGAAACATCCCCCCTTTGGGAATGGCCTAAAGACACTTCAGTCAAAACCACCTTCTTCAGAGACCACGATATGTCTGGCAAGGCATGTACGGCACTAAATATTTTAGTTCGCAGAGATCAACAGCCAAAGCCAATATCGGCAATGATTCATTAGCAAAGCAGAAAACGACAGTGAAGAGAATTAAAAATCAAAAGGACCAGTTTCGATAAAAGCAAAGACACACACACACACAAAAAAAACAACAACAAAAAGAAATATTGTGACTGATACCAAATAGTCTGTCACCAAACATCATAATGCAGCATTGAATTTGACACCTATCCTTGTGTAAAAATGATAATGAAAGTAGCAATGTCAAAATCTTTGCTTGGAAATAGGTTGACGTTTGTGAGGCGTGCTGACAAATGGGTTACTTCTCGCAATCTACAAAAGGAAGATATTGGCCAAAAATCGACACAAATGTCAAATTTGTTTAACTTTAACTATTGCCATATTATTCCCTAACTATATGACGCCTTTTATTATTCCATGCTAATAAATTATAAAAACTTCACCTAAAAGCGTGATAGGCCTATATTTTTTAGCATAAGTCTTGAATCTGAGAAGTAACTCATTTTGTCAGCACGCTTCACATTAAAAGAGTGTAATGGTCACAACCAAATGTGTGAACCAACCAGGCTGTGTGTGTTACACTACAACACTTTTCAAAAGCAAAAATCCTTGTTGGGATTTAGCTGATCAATGCACGGTTTACAATCTTAGAAGCACAATTTCTTACCATATCAACCAACAGTTTCCAAAGAGGCTGAAAAAAGAAACAAAAGACACAGGACATGAATGAGATTGTTGTATACTCCAAAGGAGCTCCACAAAACTAAGAAACAAAGTGCAAAAGGCATCTATCGAGGCCCCCCATCAAATTTACTTTAATATATAAGCTACCAGTCCTGTCTGCGTAAAAAAATCCATGGTCAAACCTGCTCAAGCAACCAACTGTGCGAGACATTCACCAGTACAAACTGTTCCCGCTGGATTAGGCGATTGTGCGGCTGCGTTTTATTGTGTAATTCTCAACAATTGCATAATTTTGAATTCCCTGCGTATTTTAACTTTTTTTTTCATTTTTACACAAAACAATTATTTAACGCCTAGGCATATGACCATCATCATCATTGCCTTTCTCACCCTGGAGCAGGATATAGGCCACGAACAAACACTTTCCACCTTTCCCTATCCTGGGCTAGTCGCTTGATGTCACTCCACATCTTCCCACTTTTTTGTACATCCATTTCCGTTACTCTTCTCCAGGTTCCACGAGGTCTTCCCCTTGATCTTTTACCCTGTGGGTTCCAATCTAACACTTTTCTTGTTATGCAGCTGCTTGACTTCCTGAGAGTGTGTCCAATCCATCGCCAACGTCTTCTTCCCACCTCATCTCTGACCGGGCTCTGTCTGGTTCTTCTTAATACTTCCTCGTTGGTGATCCTGTCTGTCCATTTGATCCTCAGCAGCCTCCTCAGACACTTGTTCAAGAAAACCTGGATCCTCTTTATGCACATATGGGATGCGTTCCATGTCTCACATCCATACAACAAGACTGACTTCACATATGACTAAAGGGAAGTAATCACCGTATGACAAGTTGGGTATTTCCTTTGTTAGAAGATTGGGGGGGGGGGTTGGTTATGAGTCAGGGATATTTTGTTCCTTGAGTATGTTCAATGTTTCAATCCATCAAAAGTTGTTCTCATGTCTGCTGATGTTTCATGTTTGACAGGTTTACCTGGTTTTAGTGATGTGCCAGCATCAGAGTTTTTTTGTTTTTTGGTGTTTTTAAAAAAAAAAATTCTTTTCTCTATAGATCTACAGCTGAAAGTTACAGAGATTATATTTTTGGGTTGCTTTTTTTTCTAACTGATGAGTATTGTTTTCTTTCCAAAAACACAAAAAATTACTGATACTGATATAAAGGCTAATACACAGGCCCTATTCTGTTTTCAGTTTTACTGTACATAAAACATTCACATTCTTGTTGAAAAGGTACAAAACATGTCTTGAATGGCGTTATGGTAACTTGCATAATTTTTGCATAATTTTGCATTTGTCTTGCATAATTTTGCCAACTAAATTTGCATAATTTTGCCATCTAAAGTTGCATAATTCTGCGGGGACAGACAATCACTTCCCACTTGCCCAGTCCCCCCTTTTTCTTGCTATGTCATTATGACACTAGATCTACTGTCCAAGGTGACCACCAGTCTAAGATGACAACTTCTCTCATTGACAATGGGTGGTCACGTTGCCATTAATTTGAACTGGTTGGTTTTGTTTTTTTACTTAAACTTCACAATGGTTCTACGGTATCCTGAGACATGTTTGTCTTTGGTCATCTCATTTTTCCTCTGAGAGTGATATTTAACTTATCACAGCACTGAAACTGACAGGCGTATGCAAAACCCTTTCCCACTAATAAGTACATATATAATATAATAAATCACTGAGCTGACAGGCGTATAAATATATCTTTTCCCACTAATAAAGTATATAATAAATCACTAAACTGATAGGTGTATAAATATCCTTTCTCACTTCTAACTACACATATATATATATATATATATATATATATGTGAGGCAGCGTGGTGGAATCAGGCTCTCTTCAATTTTTTGGCATGTGGAGTTATTGGTATTATCTTAAAGCTTGTTGACTTGTCTTTATTTGGATGAAAAAAAGTATCCATTTATCTTGAATACAAATCGAGATATTTACGAAAGTGGGAGATGGGGGTCACCTGTTTTCAGAGGCAAAATTAGTGAAAAAATGGCCGCCAAAGGTTAGTTATTTCTTTAGATTAAGAGTCCGTGGTAACTGAAAATTTACATTTTCTTTGTCTATAATCAACGTTTTTCAAAAAAATTCACGCAGAAATCAGTTCTTCAAAAGGCATGAAAGGTGATGAGCCAAAAAATAAAAAGTTAATAAAAATTAACAAACCTGCGGAAAAATGCAAGTTTCTTCATTTTGATTATTTTGACGAGAGCCTGATTCCACCACGCTGCCTCACATATATATATGCGTGTTCAGTGCCAAATCAAATATGAAAATATTGCAATTGACACTAACCTTGTTTTCCTTTCGGGCCCACAAATCCCACACTGCGTTAGCAATCCCGGCCACAGCCATGTGCATCACACCTTTCTCGGGTCCCAGCTGGAAGAGAAAGCCAAAGTCAGCCAACAAAAGAGGACAAGTATGAACAGTTTTTAGTTTAAGTAGAGTTTTTACGGCGCTCGCAACTGCATAAGGACATATGAGCGTAAAGGGGTGGATGTCAACAGAGAAATCTTTACAGGGAATCAGGCTTACTCTGCTCACCTCTTTAGCTTCAACAGCACAAAGTCTGCTTCGACTATCAAGGCACCCCGGAAATAGAGGGTCAAAAGAGTGTCACAAACATACAAAAGAAATGGAGGAAAAATGACGATAGTAAGGATTAGGAAAGAAAAAGCAGCAGTTCACTGTTGCAGTTCAGGCACAGTTATGAGCATGACGTTGATAAATCAGCCCATTTACAATTCTACTGTGCATAAGAACAGGTTAATGTCCCCCCTTTAGGAATAGCCTAAAGACACTTCGGTCAGTAGCACCGCCCAGAGGATTGCAATTAAGAACAAAATCACAACAGACAAACTGAACATAGCGGGAGTACATGAGAATTAAAACAAACAACCATACCGATAAACTAATGTACATCTGAAATTCAAAGTAGGCTTAAACAGTGTGATCTGCTGATCATATTAAGAAATAAATCATAATGGCAATGGCAATAGCAATAACAACCTTTATTCATCTCACAGGGAGAAATTTGTCTTGGTCATTTCTGATGACAGTGGTGTTACAAAGTACGTGTGGACCCATGCAAACACATAAATAGAAAGGACATAAGTACTATGCACTCAAAACAACTCTAATTCATCAGCATTTTCTCTCTCTCTCTATCTCTTTCTCTCTCTATCTCTCTCTCTCTCTCTCTCTCTCTGTCTCCCTCCCTCCCTCCCCCCCTCTCTCTCTCTCTCTCTCTCTCTCTCTCTCTCTCTCTCTCTCTCTCTCTCTCTCTCTCTCTCTCCTTCACTCTGTTTCATTTACAGCACTGTATGTTCAGTAACCTCACTGCAGTTGGTATTAATGAATTCCATATCTGTCCATGGAGAATAAAAAGAACAATTTCTAAACAACAGACAGACATGATAAAAATGGAACTATCCAGTAAGAAATCAAATAAGCAACCAAATGTATTGTACAGCTAGATAGTGACTGGTACCTTCCTTGGATACTGCAGACTTACCCATCTAATCTGATCCTCGCTTGTAAGAGATCGCCAGAAGGAAGCAAAGTCTTTCAGTATTGCATTGATGTCACGACCGACGACCAAGTGGCTGAGAAGTTCGATGGCCTTGCACACTGTTGCCGGACAGAACAAAAACCTTACTTTAAATGCTAAAGTCTTGTTTGTTTGTGGTTTCGTTTTTATAGTAGAGGGTTTTACGGCGCTCGCAACTGTATAAGGTCATACGAGCGCCAAGGGGTGGGTGTCAACAAAGAAGACTTTACAGGGAATCAGACTTAGACTGCTCACCTCTCTAGCTTCAACAGCACAAGGTCTGCTTCGACTATCAAGGCACCCCAGAAATAGCAGGTCACAAGAGTGT
>NW_004797932.1:394134-397471 GCF_000002075.1 Aplysia californica | reverse complement strand
TATTGTGTAATTCTCAAAAATTGCATAATTTTGAATTCCCTGCGTATTTTAACTTTTTTTTTTCATTTTTACACAAAACAATTACTTAACGCCTAGCCATATGACTATCCTCCTCATCATCATTGCCTTTCTCACCCTGGAGCAGGATATAGGCCACGAACAAACACTCTCCACCTTTCCCTATCCTGGGCTAGTCGCTTGATGTCACTCCACGTCTTCCCACTTTTCTGTACATCCATTTCCGTGACTCTTCTCCAGGTTCCACAAGGTCTTCCCCTTGATCTTTTACCCTGTGGGTTCCAATCTAACACTTTTCTTGTCATGCAGCTGCTTGACTTTCAGAGAGTGTATCCAATCCATCGCCAACGTCTTCTTCCCACCTCATCTCTGACCGGGCTCTGTCTGGTTCTTCTTAATACTTCCTCGTTGGTGATCCTGTCTGTCAATTTGATCCTCAGCAGCCTCCTCAGACACTTGTTCAAGAAAACCTGGATCCTTTTTATGCACATATGGGATGCGTTCCATGTCTCACATCCATACAACAAGACTGACTTCACATATAACTAAAGGGAAGTAATCACATTATGACAAGTTGAGTATTTCCCTTGTTAGAAGATTTGGGAGGGGGGGGGGGGGGGTTGGTTATGAGTCAGGGATATTTTGTTCCTTGAGCATGTTCAATTTTTCAATCCATCAAAAGTTGTTCTCATGTCTGCTGGTGTTTCATGTTTGACAGGTTTCCCTGGTTTTAGTGATGTGCCAGCATCAGAGTTTGTTTTTTCTTTGGGTTTTTTTACATTTTTCTTTCCTCTATAGATCTACAGCTGAAAGTTACAGAGATTATATTTTTGGGTTGCTTTTTTTTCTAACTGATGAGTATTGTTTTCTTTCCAAAAACACAAAAAATTACTGATACTGATATAAAGGCTAATACACAGGCCCTATTCTGTTTTCAGTTTTACTGTACATAAAACATTCACATTCTTGTTGAAAAGGTACAAAACATGTCTTGAATGGCGTTATGGTAACTTGCATAATTTTTGCATAATTTTGCATTTGTCTTGCATAATTTTTGCATAATTTTGCATTTGTCTTGCATAATTTTGCCATCTAAATTTGCATAATTTTGCCATCTAAATTTGCATAATTCTGCGGGGACAGACAATCACTTCCCACTTGCCCAGTCCCCCCTTTTTCTTGCTATGTCATTATGACACTAGATCTACTGTCCAAGGTGACCACCAGTCTAAGATGACCACTTTTCTCCTTGACCACCAGTCTAAGATGACAACTTCTCTCCTTGACAATGGGTGGTCATGTTGTCATTAATTTTAACTGGTTGGTTTTGTTTTTTTATTTAAACTTCACAATGGTTCTACGGTATCCTGAAACATGTTTGTCTTTGGTCATCTCATTTTTCCTCTGAGATTGATACTTAACTTATCACAGCACTGAAACTGACAGGTGTATGCAAAACCCTTTCGCACTAATAAGTACATAAATAATATAATAAATCACTGAGCTGACAGGCATATAAATATATCTTTTCCCACTAATAAAGTATATAATAAATCACTGAGCTGACAGGCATATAAATATATCTTTTCCCACTAATAAAGTATATAATAAATCACTAAACTGACATGTGTATAAATATCCTTTCTCACTTCTAACTACACACACATATATATATATGCGTGTTCAATGCCAAATTAAATATGAAAATATTGCAATTGACACTAACCTTGTTTTCCTTTCGGGCCCACAAATCCCACACTGCGTTAGCAATCCCGGCCACAGCCATGTGCATCACACCTTTCTCGGGTCCCAGCTGGAAGAGAGAGCCAAAGTCAGCCAACAAAAGAGGACAAGTATGAACAGTTTTTAGTTTAAGTAGAGTTTTTACGGCGCTCGCAACTGCATAAGGACATATGAGTGTCAAGGGGTGGATGTCAACAGAGAAGTCTTTACAGGGAATCAGGCTTACTCTGCTCACCTCTCTAGCTTCAACAGCACAAAGTCTGCTTCGACTATCAAGGCACCCCGGAAATAGAGAGTCAAAAGAGTGTCACAAACATACAAAAGAAATGGAGGAAAAATGACGAGAGTAAGGATTAGGAAAGAAAAAGCAGCAGTTCACTGTTGCATTTCAGGCACAGTTATGAGCATGACGTTGATAAATCAGCCCATTTACAATTCTACTGTGCATAAGAACAGGTTAATGTCCCCCCTTTAGGAAAAGCCTAAAGACACTTCGGTCAGTAGCACTGCCCAGAGGGTTGCAATTAAGAACAAAATCACAACAGACAAACTGAACATAGCGGGAGTACATGAGAATTAAAACAAACAACCATACCGATGAACTAATGTACATCTGAAATTCAAAGTAGGCTTAAACAGTGTGATCTGCTGATCATATTAAGAAATAAATCATAATGGCAATGGCAATAGCAATAACAACCTTTATTCATCTCACAGGGAGAAATTTGTCTTGGTCATTTCTGATGACAGTGGTGTTACAAAGTACATGTGGACCCATGCAAACACATAAATAGAAAGGACATAAGTACTATGCTCTGAAACAACTCTCTCTCTCTCTCTCTCTCTCTCTCTCTCTCTCTCTCTCTCTCTCTCTCTCGCTCTCTCTCTCTCTCTCTCTCTCTCTCTCTCTCTCTCTCTCTCTCTCTCTCTCTCTCTCTCTCTCTCTCTCTCTCTCTCTCTCTCTCTCTCTCTCTCTCTCTCTCTCTCTCTCCTTCACTCTGTTTCATTTACAGCACTGTATGTTCAGTAACCTCACTGCAGTTGGTATTAATGAATTCCATATCTGTCCATGGAGAATAAAAAGAACAATTTCTAAACAACAGAAAGACATGATAAAAATGGAACTATCCAGTAAGAAATCAAATAAGCAAACAAATGTATTGTACAGCTAGATAGTGACTGGTACCTTCCTTGGATACTGCAGACTTACCCATCTAATCTGATCCTCGCTTGTAAGAGATCGCCAGAAGGAAGCAAAGTCTTTCAGTATTGCATTGATGTCACGACCGACGACCAAGTGGCTGAGAAGTTCGATGGCCTTGCACACTGTTGCCGGACAGAACAAAAACCTTACTTTAAATGCTAAAGTCTTGTTTGTTTGTGGTTTCGTTTTTATAGTAGAGGGTTTTACGGCGCTCGCAACTGTATAAGGTCATACGAGCGCCAAGGGGTGGGTGTCAACAGAGAAGTCTTTACAGGGAATCAGACTTAGACTGCTCACCTCTCTAGCTTCAACAGCACAAGGTCTGCTTCGACTATCAAGGCACCCCAGAAATAGCAGGTCACAAGAGTGTAA
>NW_004797932.1:389945-394034 GCF_000002075.1 Aplysia californica | reverse complement strand
ACAAACATACAAAAGAAGTATAGGAAAATGACAATAGTAAGGATCAGGAAAGAAAAAGCAGCAGTTCCCTGTTGTAGATCAGGCACAGCTATGAGCGTGACATGAGGAATTAGCCCATTTACAATTCTACTATGCTTGAACGAGAAATGTCCCCCCTTTGGGAATGGCCTACCTAAAGACACTACAGTCAGTGGCACTGCCCCGGGGGGTTTCGTTTGTGTGTAGAAAAGCAAATCAACACAACAGTGTTGGAAAAAAGCAAGACAGACAGACAGACAGAAACAATAGGAGGATAGCTTCCTGAGTATTCTGTCGTAAACTGACAAAACATACTTTTTTAAAATTTTGGCGCCAATATTTTTAATTTGCTTTACCGAAAGCCTGATCAGTTATCCTACTTGAGTGAAAAAAAAATCAAATTGAAACCGTGACTAGTTTTTGAAAAAATTAGAATTCAAATTTTGGAATTACTCTATTTTTTAAATGATTACGCTGACAAAAACTCTCTTTTTCTCAAAACTGCTCTGAAGAAAAAAAAGGGCTTTGTCAGGTTACAGCAGTGTTGTAAACCACAGATCCTGTAAAAGCATGTGCAGCTGATTGTTTTCATACATAGAAAGACAGCTAAATTTTCAGTAAGTTTAGAGAAATAAAGGAGAAAGCCTAAATCATGCAGTTGATAAAGTGCCAGTGTGGAGAAGTAGATCAAACTGTGGAACATATCCCTCAGCAATGCAAGACACACAGAGCCCCGAGACAAGAAACGTGGTCAACCCCATTGACACTACAAGAGAAGCTATACGGGCCGACAAAAGAACTGAGCAAGATGGCCCAGAAGATGGTAGAGATACCAGACTTCAAGTATGATGCGATCGAGAAGAAGAAAGAAGAAGATGCCGTTGATTACCTATGTCGTTTCCTCTCCCAACTGTGAATGATATGCCAAAGCCTTGCAAGCCAGACTCAGTTGTGATCGTCACATAAGGACAGGAATAATCAGGGGCTTTGTTCTGTGAAGAAAAACCGGTGAAGGGAAATGACTTCACAAAGTGGAAATCATGCATATTCAGACATTATTATAATAATAATAATAATAATAATAATAATAATAATAATAATAATAATACGACACTAAAAACTGATACAACTAGACTACAACAAAATCTCTTAAAAGATTAGAAAACTGCCAAAGGTTGAAGTCCAATGCAATCAGGAACAAGTGTATGAATTGAATTAATACTATGAATACATCTATTAAAACTTGTAAATAAAATATAGAAATATTTTTTTTTACACATATTATACATATATGAACATTGGGGATAGTTCACAAAATGAAACTGAAATTCTAACAAGCACTGCTTTTGACTGTAATAATCTTGGGTTCAATGGGAAGATTTTTCTACAGCCTTTCTAGCTGAGACAAAAACTCCCAAAATGTCAGATACTGGATTTTTGTTTAGTAGAGGTTTTACGGCACTCGCAACTGCATAAGGCCATATATGAGCGCCAAGGGGTGGATGTCAACAGAAAAGTCCTTACAGAGAATCAGGCTTACTCTGCTCACCTCTCTAGCTTCAACAGCACAAAATCTGCTTCGACTATCAAGGCACCCCGGAAATAGCGGGTCACAAGAGTGTGACAAACGTATAAAAGAAGTAGAGGAAAAATGATGATAGTAAGGATTAGTAAAGAAAAAGAAGCAGTTCCCTGTTGCAGTTCAGGCACAGTTATGAGCACGACATTGATGAATCAGCCCATTTGCAATTACAATTCTACTGTGCATAAGAACATGGTTATATCCCCCATTTGGGAATGGCCTAAAGACACTTCAGTCAGTAGCACCGCTCCGGGGGGTAAAAATGGAATTGACGTGTATAAGATACCAGGTAGCAGTCAGCTCATGATGCGTTGCTACCCACCATAGCATCAGATCCATCACTCTCCAGGGAAGTAGGGAAGCGGATGTCCTGCACAGCGACAGACTTGACTGTGTCAGCCATTCTAAAAAATGTAATCTGTCAAAGGAAGCATGCAAAAATAATAAGAAGACCAAAATTACAACGACTCAGCATAACGAATGAGAGCAGCAAATGTGAACTTGCGTACTTAGATCCCCTGCTTGTACAAAACGCAGGGGTTCAAATTGGTAAGATTGCAAATGTTCACGGCCCTGTTCCCCTCGACACAAGTTTTAAATAATTTCTGAGGTCAGCAGTTTCGGCTCTGCCTGCTAGGGCTAACCTGGGCCACGTGGGAAGAACATCCCTAGCAGACAGATGGAGTGTTACTTCATTAAAAAAACCCTGAAATTGTACGTTCAGTCAAGGAAAAAAGAGAAAAAGAACAAGAAGAGACGGAATACCATCATCTTGAGCGACTCCGTGAGCTTGAAATTGGATGGGGCGCCTGCAGAAGTTCAAGACTTAGTGGGAGGAGCAGAAGGCTATGGAATCAACCATTGCTTGGAACCGTCAACATCTACACACTTCGAGATGTGCTTCTTCAGGGGACGGAGCACTTATGGGAATGCCCTTTGTGCAGTGATGTCGGTCCTTCACACAAGTAAACAAGTTTAAAAAACCTTCCACTCAATACTCATGGTTACCGTGTACGTAGACACTCCGTTATTTCCGAAGGCTCATTTTTTCTACCTGTTGAGTCCACGTATATGTCTCATTAGATCTAGCAATTATTCAGGTTTAAAATATATGCACTGTCAGTAAGGCACCTTTTGGTTTCGTCTCAAATACAAATACTTTACACTAGGTATTGCAAACTAAATAATGAAAACGAAAAAGCAAATAAGTCAGGAGACAAGTGAATGAAAAGGGAAAGGAGGGGGTGTGTCTTTCTGTTTTGTAAAACTTCTTTTGATCCTTTACCATCGAATTACATCCAGAATCTAGATATCTATCCTAAATGGAATTCTACAATTATAATAGTATCAATAACAACAAACCGGAGCAACGAGATAACAAACTGGATAAACAAAAGACGGTCGGTAGATTGCAAGAACTGGGCCTACTTACTACTTCTTTGACAAGGACTATTCAGAGAGAAAATCATCAAAATCACATGACAAGGCGTACGTGAACTTTGAACCTGTACTTGCCAAAACAATACTCTTTTTTGTAATAGGGTAATTTTACTTCTAAATATAGGGCTTTCTTGTATAAGGAGATAGGGAAAACAATATCTTATAGAAATCTCTTCTGTTTTTTGTGCAATTATGGTCCTGCTTCCTGCTTTTCGTGGTGGGTCTCAAAACAACATCATCTGAAAGAATCCCAAAAAAGTAGTGGAGGATAAATCCATATGGAGCAAACTCGAAGCAAATAATTTAATCAGCATCTGGTATGTACCAAATGGTATTAAGCACCCTACCGAAATAAATATTAGGTTACTTTAATCTGATGTTCTTCTTGTTCTTCCGACTGAATGGCCGGTTAAGGTAGACGCATTGCAAAACTTTACTTTCACTTGACTTTTAATTTTAATTTTAGATTAGATTCTAGATCTAGATTCTAGATCTAGATCTAGATCTAGATCATTGCAAAACTTTACTTTCACTTGACTTTTAATTTTAATTTTAGATTAGATTCTAGATTCTAGATCTAGATCTAGATCTAGATCTATATCTAGATCTAGTCTAGAATCTAGACAGTGGATCTATTCTATTCTAGATCTAGATCTAGATCTAAATCTAGATCTAGATATAGAATCTAGTCTATATGTCTAGAGCTATAATCTAGATTAGATTTAAAACTTCAAGCTACTAGAAATCTAGAATCTAGATTATCTAGAATCTAGTAAAATTATAGTAAATTAGGCCTTCCTGAGATTGTTCTCTTTCGACTTCGTCATTCGTTTTAAACTTTTTTACTTTCTTCGACTTCGTCTGTCCATGTCAGGTTAGAGTTAGATCTAGTTTTTTTTTTAATTGATTAAAAGAAATGAACATTCTAAACTTACCCTTTTACTTAGCCTAATATTTTGGCCGGCACTATTTCTCCGAACGTTCGGGAAAATAAAGCTGGGCACTATTTCTCCGAACGTTCGGGAAAATAATTTTTAAATAAAGCTGGG
>NW_004797932.1:387795-389792 GCF_000002075.1 Aplysia californica | reverse complement strand
TTCTAGATTCTAGATCTAGATCTAGATCTAGTCTAGAATCTAGACAGTGGATCTATTCTATTCTAGATCTAGATCTAGATCTAAATCTAGATCTAGATATAGAATCTAGTCTATATGTCTAGAGCTATAATCTAGATTAGATTATCTAGTCTAGATCTAAATCTAGATCTAGATATAGAATCTAGTCTATATGTCTAGAGCTATAATCTAGACTTTTTTACTTTCTTCGACTTCGTCTCTCCATGTCAGGTTAGAGTTAGATCTAGTTTTTTTTTTAATTGATTAAAAGAAATGAACATTCTAAACTTACCCTTTTACTTAGCCTAATATTTTGGCCGGCACTATTTCTCCGAACGTTCGGGAAAATAAAGCTGGGCACTATTTCTCCGAACGTTCGGGAAAATTTTTTAAATAAAGCTGGGCACTATTTCTCCGAACACTCTGAAATCACATCCTTTCCCCCAAATTTCGGATATAATATAGAGTATAGACCTACCAAAGACTGTTCGTATACAATAATATGGTTCAATCGGTCCAAAAATGTCCACAGTAAATATTTATATAAAGAAATACTACAGTTCCAAACAGTTTTTCCCTACAGATATGACGTGTTGCCTTTGAAGGGTGCTGCTCTTAAACTTAATGTGTTGTGTTCACTCGTGTGCTGTCTAGATCTAGATCTAGGGAGGGTTATTGATAACAACGACACATAGAACTAGCTTCAGCGTTTGTCGCTGCCGCGACCAATCAATCGTGGCTCGATTTTTTGACATTTTTTGGTCGTGGAATAAAAGTCAAATTTAAAAGGAAAAAAAGAAAAAAAAAGAAAGAAACCGAACCTCTTTACTTTTGAAAGAAAGTTCCCTTAGCTTCACTTAGTCTCTTTCTCACTTGTTGTCACCACGTTGATTTGTTGAATACGTTACAGTTACTTTTATTTTTCCCTCTTTGACTCTTTGTGGTGTTTTATTTTGTTAGTGTGTAACTTTTTTTCTTGTTATTGTTCTGATGTGTTGTTTTTCTATCCATTTTTTTTTGTTGGGGAAAGGGGGGGGGGAGGGGGGACGTTGCATAGTGTAACGTCATTTAATTTGATGTTCCTAGTACCTACCTTCATTAGATTCTAAATATATATATATATACATGTATACATATAGATTTAAATGTTTTATATTAGAGCGTACGTTCCACCAAAACCGATTTATTATACTGACACTGGCAGGCCCCTTAATGTGTGTGATTCCATAATTTACATGTAATATCCTGTACTTTAAAAAAAAATAATTTACGCACTTTTATGGGTTCTAGGTTGACACATACCCTTATCTTTTAATTTTTGTGGTTGTTTATGGGCTTTATTTCAGCCTTTATTCAGTAACAGTTCAAAGTATACAAAAATATTTTTTTTAAACAGGATACATTCACTCCAATGCTCATGAGTCGTTCCTCTCTTTCAGTTTCACTCATTCATTCAATTCCCGTGTTCTCTCCCGCGGCTCATCCCCGTTATCATGACTTTCACACCCCACCCCCTCCCTCCAGGCACACACAAAGAAAATCTCACTCATTCCCTTGCTCCCTGCGAACCATGGACAATAATATAGGTAAAACACTGCCTTAGCAGCATTCCTTTCGTTCGTGAGCTGTGGACCAGGCCAGGGGGGTCGGTGTCGTCGTCTTGTAGTTGCTGTCGCCTGTGGATACACTCGTAAATTCTTCCTTTCACCCGCTCTGTCACTCACACTGTCTCTCCATCCACAACTCAGCTCGTTATACGTTCAAAAGTTGCCCACTGATCATGTTTAGTTAGTGTGTGTATAAGTTTGTGTGTGTATACATGTGCAGGATGGTGGTGGGTGTGTGGTGGGTGTTACTGACGGTTGTATGTAGGCGGGCTTGCCATGTGGTGTTCCTTCCCAGACCAGAGCCATAGGCAGAATGAAAGTTGGCGCCGAACTCTCGCAATAAATAGGCAAAAAAATCACGAGACCGGAAAC
>NW_004797932.1:375522-387695 GCF_000002075.1 Aplysia californica | reverse complement strand
CCGGAAACCGTTCGGAGAAATAAAGATCGGCACTATTTCTCCGAACGTTCGGAGAAATAGTCACTTCGTAATATTTTAGGCAGGGCAACAAAAGTCTTGTGTGCTCTTGGTACCATTGGAAAACTTTTTAAAAACTATCTAGCGTCTAGACATTAATTACGTTCTGACATCTACATCTATCTATATTTGTCACAGCTCTCCTTATACTTACAAGACCATTGTACTTACTGGAAGACTCGCACAAAATACATCATGTCACAAAAGCCAAAGGTGAGTTTTATTCAATTTTGTTAGTTAAACTGCATGATCTTATACTGAAATTACCTTTTTTTGTGTTTCGGTTTTGTACATTCTCACTCTTTCTCTGTGAGCAATTTTTATGCTGACTTTTTTAAAATTCTAGTGATTTGCTAACCAACAATTTTCCCTATATTATAATATTCTCTTTTTCTGTTTAATTGGAGATATAAATATGTACATTTAAGGAGGTAAGGGTGGCCTGGTGTAAGAGGCAAAATAAGTCAGAAAATGGCTGCCAAAGTCTCGTGACTTCCAAAGCTTATTGAGTGTCTTAAGAAGTCGCAAATTTATATTTTTTGTTGTTACCTTTGATCTATGTTTTTCTAGAAAATTTACACAAAGATGTCCTTCAAAAGGACATGTTATAAAAATATGTAAGGTGTTCAGCAAAAAAAAAAATGTGTTAAAAATTGGGCAGAAAAACGCCCTTTTCTTCAATTTCATTATTTTGATGAGTGCCTAATATCACCAGGATGCCGCATATTATAATATTATATTATGCATCAATTATACTCAATTGGTCTGTCAACTATCTATGACAAATTTATAATTCTTGATGGAGACCAACGTTTTTAAATGAAGAAGGCATTCACATTTTACCCTTTATGAAAACTCAATGGCTACAGAACCAATCCTAACTGCTTGTATTGGCTATTATAAGAGGAAAAGTAACTTTTAAATTGAGCAAATGGAAAAAGATGTTTTCCGGTTTTTTTAATACTCTCTCAGTACATGAGAGTAGATGAGGAGAGGACAAGTGATGTGGACATTCCTCTACCTCTCTGGAGGAAACTTTGTTTTGCCGTTGGAGGAGCCCCGTACCAAATTACCAGCACCGTCATCGGCTTTTTCCTCAACATTTTCTTGCTTGAAGTTGCCCTGGTGAGTTTGTACCCCCATATTTTTGTAGGATTTGATCTAAGTACACAAAAACAGCTTTTCAGTGTTTACAACCTTAAATTTAGCCTAAATGTCGGTAGAATGGTATACATTTGGTATTGGGCAGGATAGCAGAAATGAAAATAAAGCGATATCAGCTGGAATCTAGTGGATATTTTAATCATGTGATGCATGGATTAACCCTATCCGTACATCATGTTTTACTATCGTATCCATACGACGTGGGAAACTCTGTGCCGCCACTTTCCAAAGAGGAAATTTACTCGTTAATCCGATCCGTACACTTTGTTTAGCAGTCTGTCAAAATTATTTTTTGAAAAATACTGAAAGTTTCAAAGAGATGTTGGCACTAGATCTAGAAGTATTCTAAGATGTGAAGAAACACAACCCCGTTGGTACAAAATGACCTCAGGGCGTACGGATGGGGTTAATGTATTACGTAGTCAGTCACAGTCTGTCAATTCACAGTTTGTCATTTCAGATTTTTCGATCAAATTGCTAATTTCCACTTGTCATGTTACTTTGTTATCACAGCTTTTTGGTCAGAGGCAGATAAGAGAAAAGCTCCAACTATTTTGTGTTGTTATCGACAGAATCTTTTTCTTTATATATTCGCAGCAGTTGTGCTTTTGCATTTTAAAGATAGTTTTGAAAACGACTCTGTGGTCTTTGTTGAAGATTAGCAAAACACAGGGTGAGAGAAATTGATGTCTTTGTGCTATCAGATTCTGTCTGTCTGTCTTTCTTTCTTTCTTTCTTTCTTTCTTTCTTCCTCTCTCTCTTTCTTTCTTTCTCTCTTTCTCTTTCTTTTTTTCTTTCTTTCTTTCTCTCTTTCTTTCTCTCTCTCTTTCTTTCTTTCTTTCTCTCTTTCTTTCTCTTTCTCTCTCTCTTTCTTTCTCTCTTTCTTTCTTTCTTTCTTTCTTTCTTTCTTTCTTTCTTTGTGGGTGTTGGTGTTGTTCATCCACTGCAGGATGTTGCCCTCCAAAAATTACCTCCATTCTGTTTAATCAGCTGTTTTTCCTGTCCAGGTTGTATCCATCTCCTCTCTGACATCATCTTGCCATCTTCTTCGTATCCTTACATCAGTTTCTTTACCGTGGTATTTTTCAGCTAGAACCAAAGTACGTCTCCATCATCTTGTTCAGTGGTAAGGCCTGGGATGCGATCACAGACCCGGGTATAGGTCTCCTGGTGCAGAGAACCAACACGCGATGGGGGAAAATGAGGCCGTGGTAAGAAAATCAGACAACGCTGTGTGTATCTTTGGCGTGTTTTTATTGCACTGGATTTTTCGGTGATTGCTGCTCTAGGTATTGCTGACAGTTACTGTTTTATAAAAAAAATGTTTTTAATGATGACTTTCGCAGTAGTGTATTGTCACATATTATCAGAGAGAAACTGGACCGACAATTGTGTTCTGATATCACATTGCTTCCAAGATTAGGAAATCAAACTATCTTGGCAAACAAGTGTGCGTAAACCTTTGTTGTTTTGTTGTTGGATTTTTCAGGGCTCTTGCTAATTATTTGTCCTCGTCGTTTTGTGCAAGAAAAATTCTGAAATTATGTAAAACTGAGCCCAAAAATGTGAAATTATGCGATTCTGTTAATTTTAACAAAGAATGATAGAGGAAATTAATCAGAAATTATGCAAAAAATGATCAAATTTTGTTAAATTATGCTTGGTGCATAAAACCACAGGGACAATTATTTGCAAGGTTTTTTTTGTTTTTTTCAGTTATTTACATGTTCTTCACATTAGGGGCACTCTTTTAGCTCAGTTGACATCATGCTGGAGTACTGTGTGAATGACCCTGGTTCAAATCCCCAACAAGGCGTTCTTGACCTTGTGTGTTGAAGGACTTGTTGAAGAAGAGAATTATATTTTGAGGTCCAGCATCTTAAAAAAAGTACGCACAGTTTTGAAAGGTGTGTTAAAGTGTTAGACCTTTGTCACACTTTTGTATCAGTGTCTATGTACCCTTTTTTAAATTTGATTGAAGAGTAGAGGCTCAAGGATAATGAGAAAAATATAATTCGAATGTGAAGCGAGCTGACAAAATGAGTTACTTCTCAGATTCAAGCCCTGAATACATTACATCACGCTTATGATTCGTATAATCAGTATGAAAAATAAAAAGCATGTTGTAATGACTCTCCGAACACTCAGTTAACTCACAACACAGCAGCTGACATGATCACGACTTCGCACGGATTTGCAAAGTGCTCACACGAAAAACACCACCTGACACGACTGTCCTACACGGCCAGTCGAGTAGAAAACTCCGGTGAGTAAAGACCTACCACAATGTCATACTTAAAGAATAGGACATCAATAGAAAAATCTACAAAATTGACCCCAGTGTCGATTTTTGGCCAATATCTCCATTTGTGGATTGCGAGAAGTAACTCATTTCGTCTACACGCCCCACAAATGGTTATTGTTTTGTTTTTTTTAATTTTACTAATACAGACATCCTTCGTTATAATTTTTTTTATCATCCTCAGGATCATCTTTTCGGCACCTCTGGCGTGCGCTGCTTACTTCCTGCTGTTCTATGTGCCGTGGGACATTGTCAGAGACGCTGACGGAAAGGAGGTCATTGACGCCAGTAATGCCGGAAAGTTAGGCTTCTACTTTTGCATGTTCTGCCTGTTTGAAGGGTTGCTATCTGTGAGTATATTCGAAGGGTGGAACTAGTTTGTCTTAATTAAAAGGAGGAAAGTTTGCTCCAGGCTTTAATGAAAGTTGTTGTTTGTGAACTGTGCATTAGATGGCGTCTATGGTGTAATGTTCTGGCTCTTCATCCATGCACACAGAAAACATGAATGCAGTTTCTTCTGCGTGGGGACATTATTTTATTGAGCATTTCTGTCTTTGTCTGTCTGATTGAGCATTTGTCTTTGTCTGTCTGATTGAGCATTTCTGTCTTTGTCTGTCTGATTGAGTGAGCATTTGTCTTTGTCTGTCTGATTGAGTGAGCATTTGTCTTTGTCTGTCTGATTGAGCATTTCTGTCTTTGTCTGTGTGATAGGTTGTCATGTCCCATCAGACTTTGGCCTCGATAGGTATGTCTTAACTCCTGGCAGCAGAGAGAGTTGTGTTCAGCTGTAGAGAAGTGTATTTTGATTGTTGTTTTGTCACTACTGTTTGAAGTAGGCATTTTAGTGTGTAAGTGTGTGTATGTGTCTGTGTAAGAGAGAGGGAGAGAGAGAGAGAGAAAGGGAGAGAGAGAGAGAGAAAGGGAGAGAGAGAGAGAGAAAGGGAGAGAGAGAGAGAGAAAGAGATAGAGAGAGAGGGACAGAGAGAGAGTAAGAGAGAGAGACAGAGAGAGAGAGAAAGCAAACACTGATAAGATGGTTGTCAACCCCTGAACTTGACCACACAAACTATCAGGCCAGAGGTCAATGAAAGTTCATTCATCATCTCCTAAAACTAAATGATCTGAATTAATTATGTCGCTAACCTCATAAAATATTTATTATCAGTAATTTACAATCAAGCAGCTCTCTCACATCAGGTATTAGCAGAGGAGAACTAGACAGAAATATATTTGCTGTGATAGAAGAACCTTGCTGTACTCATTGCTCTTATTGCAATAAGCTCAATTTTCTAGTGCCCTCTTCTCTATTTTGTTCAAATTTTTTGTGTACTGAATTTTATCTTCAGTGTTAGACAAATTGTGGCGTTTGAATTATAAATTTGATCTGTCACTTTTGGTCGTTTTGAGTTACTAAGACCATGAGATCAGAAAACAAATGTTCTATATGTTCTATCAAATTCGTAAGATTATTTGGCCGCTTTTAAGCACAAAGGGGCTTTCCCGAAAAATGCTGTATTGAGAAAATCGAAGGTAAAGTTTTTGCCCCCTGTTCAGTTTCTTTAAAAGACAAGGAGAGTTTTCTCTATGACCAAACAAATATACGCACCAATGAAACCAAACTTCTCCTATAGGTAGAGCAATGCCAACTCTACTCCTCAAGACAACAATTAGAACAGACATGCAGCTATTACAGAATGGCATCATGCAGAAGAGTTAACGCTCAGATACTACTTGATCGCTAACAACAACAATAACAGCAACACAAACACTCATCACGGTCGGCATTTCTTCAGAATGCCATTCACCATAGGTGGACATGCAGCCACTACCCAATGAAAGCTCCAGTGACGGAAGAAGGAGGAACTTCTGTGTCAGAGGTGACAGCACCAGAGGCGCCAACAACCCTCAGTCACAACCTGAAGTACAAGAAGGCGCATCTGGCACTGAATTAAGTTAATAATAATAACAGATAGCTTTTGTATAGCGCGAATCCCCACTCAACAGCAAGCCGTATGCGCTTCACAATCTATACTATTACCCCAACAGACCCGAGAACATTCTGAAACAAACTCAACTTCCTGGGCAGCATACAGTGCAAGTGGCCATTTATAGGCGCTATAACACTAACATACAGCAATAATGGCCATAATGTGCCGACAGGGGAGATGGAAAGCTGTGGAGAAGCGACATATTGTGCAACTCTTCATGACGCCGGAGAAAAGCCATCGATCTATTGACCGGCGCGGCGCCGGAGAATAGCCATTTGCTTCAAAAAGAACCTGTCTAAGACAGCCGACTATACAAATAACCACTTCCCATTTCCCCTGTGGTGTTTTTTTTTCTTCTATGTTGTAATGTGAGCCCAATCCTGAAAAATAGAAACTTCTCAATGAACACCAAAATGAAAGTTTTGAAATGCTATGTTTGGTCAACCTTTCTATATGGCTGCGAATGCTGGACAATCACTAAAGACATCTATCTATCTATCTATCAATCTATCTATCTATCTATCTATCTATCTATCTATCTATCTATCTAATGACTAAAATGAAAGTTTTGAAATGCTATGTTTGGTCAACCCTTCTATATGGCTGTGAATGGTGGACAATCACTAAAGACAGTGAAAATAAAATGGAAGCAACAGAAATGTGGTTTCTTAGGAGACTGCTAAGAGTATCGTGAAAGGAAAAGAAATCAAATGAGGTAGTGTTTGATGAAGCCCACGTGGGACACTTAATGTTTAAAAACAATCAGGAAATAGCAAATGCAGTTTTTGGGACACCTGAATAGACATAAGGGTCTTGAACATCTAGCTCTCACTGGTAAAATTGAGGGCAAGCGAGGCAGGGGAAGGCCCAGAACAACATACTTGGGGAACCTTAAACAAATGGGTAACGGTGAAAGATCAGAGAAACGTGGCTTTTTTTAGAGCATCCGAGCAAAGGAATGAATGGAGAACCATGATCGCCAATGTCTGTCGCAGATCTGGAACTGGATGATGATGATGATGATGATGTAGTAATGACACTGCCCACGGGGACCACCTGTCTGAGACGACGATTCTTTCGCCTTGACAGTGGATACTTGTCTTGGATAGGTTCAACTGTAATGTAATTGTCTTGGATAGGTTCAACTGTAATGTAATTGTCTTGGATAGGTTCAACTGTAATGTAATTGTCTTGGATAGGTTCAACTGAAATGTAATTTCTAAGTCTAATTAATTGTCATTTGTGTGTAAATTCTAATGCTTTGAGTTAACTTCTTCTAGTTCTGTTTGTCCTTTGTGTGTACCTCCCCAGTGCCTGCACGTTCCGTACACTTCTCTCACCATGTATGTGGCTACGAGGCAGAAAGACAGGGACTCCATTACTGCTATACGTGAGTCTTTTTCCTTTCTTTTACACAATAAGGTCATACAAGTGCTGAAGATTAGAGGTGTTTCAAGAGAGTAACAAACACCAAAAAAAAGAAGGAGGAGAGATCAAGACGATAGATATTTGAGAGGAAATTCTAAGGAGCAGACAACACCAGAGCATCCGCCAACCACCCACCTTTTTTGATTGTGAAGAAAATAAATTTGTAGATCTTTATTTAATATTGCTTGCACTAAAAGCAGTTCATTGTTTCTATTGTCAGCCGTGGGGTAGCTCCAGTGATAAGTCTCGTAACTCTTGTTTTGCCAATCCTTGATAAATCATTGGTTGATTGATTGACTGATGTCTGATTTTTATATGTCTCTACCGAAAACAAACTTTTTTTTTCGATGAGTAGACCCGTTGTTCTGTGTATTTTGTTTTCCGGACGCTGTCTTCTTGCACTTCATTCTTTTGTCTCTTTATATCGATGCACAAACGCACAAATAACTTGTGTGCATTATATGATAACATAAAGTGTGTGCAATATTTGTGTACAATATATTATTATATTTGCTAATATAAAGTCTGGTAACTGGCCTCTCCCCACATGACCTTCACCCTGTCTTTTGTCCTGCTCACTGGCACAACTGTTGAAAATCCTCTTGTGTGGAAAGAAATTAGAGTCGATGACTTTAGATTTGATTTTCAATAGATACATTCGAAGCGTATGTTGTTTGAAGAGTTTTTTAAAAGAAACTTTTCAGCTCTGATACAGGGAGTTTAAACTTAAAATATATTTCTTGAAATTGAAGATCATATCAAAAACAGTTTGAAAATCAAAATCAGCCTAACGACAGAAGTTATTCGGAGACGTCTCCAGTGAGAATCCTGGAACTATTCGGAGACGCACTCCCGCACACAGATGCACTGCTTTGAGGGGGTCAAACTGTGTATTATTTGCTGCATATCACACATATAGCCACTAAAACTGCCGCAAATCAATTATTTTCAAGAAAATTTCAAACTTAGCAGCAAAATATCAAATAATGGGTTAAAACAGGAGGGCATGCCCCCCTGAACCCCCCCAGATTTTTTCATTGGTCCAGAGGCACAAAGCATTTTGGTTGGTGTATCTCCGTCGGAGATGTCCCTGGATAGATTCTGCACAGCCTAACATGTGAAAACTGAGGTAAAATGTATAGGATGGTGTCCCGTTTTTATTGTAGTATTAGGACCCAGTTTAGATCATGAATACAGCCTCCTTACGTCAGTGGAGCATGTACATGATAATGCATTGAGTCTTGTACGTAAAGTACCATTGAAAGCTTTAATGTAATGTTATCCCTGAATGTGTTATATTTGGAGATTTTTAGATGTCTCTTGCTTACTATACTGTAACTGTAAGTATTATTTGACAATGCAGCAAATGTTTATTTGACGATACAGCAAATGTTTATTTGACGATACAGCAAATGTTTATTTGACGATACAGCAAATGTTTATTTGACAATGCAGCAAATGTTTATTTGACGATACAGCAAGAGTTTATTTGACAGTACAGCAAATATCTATTTGTGAGGCAGCGTGGAGGAATCAGGCTCTCGTCAAAATAATCAAAGTGAAGAAACTTGCATTTTTCCGCATGTTTCTGAATTTTTATCAAATTTTCTTTTTTTGGCTGAACACCTTTCATGCCCATTAAAGAACTCATTTCTATGCGGATTTTTCTGAAAAATGTTGATTAAAACTACAAAAAATGTAAATTTTCAGTTACCACGGACTCTTAAGCTAAGGAAATAACTAATCTTTGGCAGCCATTTTCTTACTAATTTTACCTCTGAAAACTAGTGACCCCCACCTCCTTCTTTCGCAAATATCTCGACTTGTATTCAAGATAAATGGATTTTTTAAAATACAAATAAAGACAAGTGAGCAAGCTATAAGATGATACCAATAACTCTACATGCCCAAAAATTGACGAGAGCCTGATTCCACCACGCTGCCTCACATTTGAGTTAGAAGCACTGGTTTTTTCTATTCTACAGCATGTGTTTTATTTTGATTTCAGGAATGGGATTTGAAGCTATAGGTGTCCTTATCGCTGTGGTTGTTCAAGGAATGTTTGTGTCGAGCACTCGGTGTAAGGGTGATGAAAAACATGTGCACAACTTCACAATCTCAGCTCAGGTGATTGTCTTGTACTGAATTATTGTAAAGATAAACAGTTGTGTGTTAGTTAGTTTTAGTAGAGTTTTTATAACGCTCGCAACTGCTTAAGGTCGTATGAGCGCCAAGGGATGGATGTCAACAGAGAAGTCCATACAGGGAATCAGGCTTACTCTGCTCACCTCTCTAGCTTCAACAGCACAAAGTCTGCTTCGACTATCAAGGCACCCCGGGAATAGCGGGTCACAAGAGAGTTGTGTGTTATGACAGTTTATTATTGTGCACTTACTTTTATTTTTACTTTTTCATCCTCTGTTGCCGCTAAGTGTCGAGGGGAGATGCAGTTATCTATGGTAGGCCAGCTCCGCAGCTCTTTCAGTTGTGATATTATGTTTTCTTAGGGTTTCCTTGACACCCTCGATCCACCTTTTGCGTGGCCTTCCTCTTCCTTTATAGCATGAGTGCTTGGTTATTGTGCAAATCTTGTAAATGTTTGGAAAAGCAGGTGGGCGCACCGTAGAGCTCGGTTGACATCATTTCAAATCCCTAATGTAGCATTCTGAACTTGGATTGATTGATGTGGCACATCAGGAAAGTCTCAGCCTTATGGGAGGGAAGTTTGTAGGTAGTCCTGCGTTGCCGAAGATGACGATGAAATCCTGCAGCTCATCTGTGGACGCGCATGTAGCTATGCAATCCGATCCTGGATGTACAATGTCTGTTGCAGTGGGGACACTGGAATGTCGTGGTTGGGGTGGTTGGATTATGTTTCCTCTCTCTTCTGATAGTCAGCTTCTCTCTGGCAGGGAAGTAGTACTTGGGCAATTTACTTCCTCTACATCTACCACCCAGGCAAAGCTGTATTGGTGGGTGGTTGGTGGGTGCTCTGGTGTGGTTTGCTCCTTCTTTCCTATCAAACATCTATCATCCTTATCTCCCCTTCTTCTTTTTTATGTTTGTTACTCTCTTGTAACACCTCAAATCTTCTGGCGCTCATATGACCTTATGCAGTTGCGAGCGCCGTAAAACCTCCACTCAAACTAAACTAAAAGCTGTATTGTGTATGCTATTTTAGTACAGCCTCTCAAGACCTGGAAGACCATATATATGTAACCAACTCGGCCTGGGGTTGTTGTAAAAGGCAGCGTTGGAGCAGCCCATGTCCTAAATACAGTCAAAACTGTGTAAGATGGCCACCCATTGTCCAGGAGAAAAGTGGCCGTATAAGACAGGTGGCCGTCTTAGGCAGGACTGATCAAGATGAAGAAAACAAACCATTCCCATCTGAGGTCCCAATCGACAGTAGCCGCATTGTTGTTGTTTTTGTTGTTGTTGTTGGTTTGTATTTTTTAACATTTTTATTTTGTTGCTGAGTTTGCACAATGGTGACAATAAAACGAAATGTGTCAGACGAGGAAGACCAAGTGCCATGTTAAAACAAACACATGGGTCGCCACCACTCGGAGAACGAGCGACGCTTCTGTCACAAGCTCATGTTGACGTCCTTTGTTACTTTGTTACAGACTGGGTAAACAGTGACCACTCATCTCACTTACGATTTGTGTTTGAGTTCTGGACGGGGCTTATGGGTTATGAGGGATCACACGCTTACTTCACCAGCAGCTGAAAATTGGTACCTATTGGTCAACAGTGGGAGGAGCCTACACAACATGATCGGTTGGGGGGACTACCTAACAACAACGACAGGTGACTGAATTATGACAGCTCCCCCACAACGCCAGGGGCCAATGCACAATTTATGACAAAACGTAATGGAGTCACTAAGGTGGCCGTCTAAGACAGGTGTTATTGCTTAGTGTGATAGGGGTTGTGTGTTAAAATATGGTGGCCGCTTTGGACAGGTGCCCGTTTTACACAGTTAAATTATAAAGAAAAAACGCAAGGGGGGGGAATGGAAAGTGACCGTTTGTACAGGTGGTCGTCTTATAGAGGTGGCCGTCAGGGCAGGTTTGACTGTAGTTTAAGTTATGTGGATGTAGTATAAAATGATACAATAAATAACATTCTCAAAAGTCCCCTGTGAATGAAGCAAAATACTTATTATGCTGCTCTCTTTTTAAAAAATAAATAACTCTCATGTGTTTTTTGTTTTTTTTTAAGTTGTGATATAGACTTTTTTTTATCTTCTTGTGACAACGGTGATTATTGCATGGTTTTAGACTAAAGTGTTAATTTTACCATTGATGTTTTCCAGCGTGATGCATACATGCAGGGGTCATCCGTGGTGATTGGCCTCTACTTGGTGTGCTGTCTCGTCGTCTTCTTTGGCTCTCGAGAGAAGAAAGGTACTTCATCTAGAATGTCAGAGTTTTTCTATTATCTCTTTGTGGTGGCCGAATTTTGCTATTCAAAAGGCTTTGTAATGATTGCATCGATCGATATGCGGTTTTCACCAAAAGATTCTTTTTAAAAAATTTATTTAGCCATCGCTTTTGTTGGCCGACGCTTCTGTCTCTGTAATTTTAGAAAATCCGCGAGGTTTTGTTTATTTCAAGTACGGCTTTCGTTCACTATCCGTGTGCACTGGTTCCACACCTTTGAAATTCTGAAGTGCACAACCACCAAAGTGGAATAGAGAATCAATCTAATCTGTACTTCTATTATACTATATTTGGCAACTTAGAAACACGTGTGTCACTTTTCTCTCAAGATTTATTGTTCCATTCCAATAGACTGTAATATAGTAGGCCAATGACTTTCAGTTGGTGTTAATGCACCGATCATTCCTTTCATCGAAAGGGGGCCCAGCTAGTAGTTATCTATTTATAGGTGTTTGGATTTTAATAATCACCCTCTGTGTAGCACATTTGAGGTAATTACAGTCATAATATTATGTTATTATAGAGGAAAACCTTCTACAAGGGAGGAGAACATTTACGGGCCCTCTCAGATTTTGAATATAGAACTTCAACATTATTTGGAAAGTTCATCAGCCAGCTGCTCAGGAATTGTTAACTCTTTAAACCCCATTGGACAGTGGGAGCGTCTGGTAGTAATCACCATGTTCCCCCATCGGGCGCTGGTAGCGTCTGGTAGTAATCACCATGTTCCCCCATCGGGCGCTGGTAGCGTCTGGTAGTAATCACCATGTTCCCCCATCGGGCGCT
>NW_004797932.1:369227-375422 GCF_000002075.1 Aplysia californica | reverse complement strand
AAGTTGTGATATAGACTTTTTTTTATCTTCTTGTGACAACGGTGATTATTGCATGGTTTTAGACTAAAGTGTTAATTTTACCGTTGATATTTTCCAGCGTGATGCATACATGCAGGGGTCATCCGTGGTGATTGGCCTCTACTTGGTGTGCTGTCTCGTCGTCTTCTTTGGCTCTCGAGAGAAGAAAGGTACTTCGTTTAGAATGTCAGAGTTTTTCTATTATGTATTTGTGGTGGCCGAATTTTGCTATTCAAAAGGCTTTGTAATGACTGCATCGATCGGCATGCGGTTTTCGCCAAAAGATTCTTTAAAAAAATTTTATTTAGCCATCGCTTTTGTTGGCCGACGCTTCTGTCTCTGTAATTTTAGAAAATCCGCGAGGTTTTGTTTATTTCAAGTACGGCTTTCGTTCACTATCCGTGTGCACTGGTTCCACACCTTTGAAATTGTGAAGTGCACAACCACCAAAGGGGAATAGAGAATCAATCTGTACTTCTATTATACTATATTTGGCAACTTAGAAACACGTGTGTCACTTTTCTCTCAAGATTTATTGTTCCATTCCAATAGACTGTAATATAGTAGGCCAATGACTTTCAGTTGGTGTTAATGCACCGATCATTCCTTTCATCGAAAGGGGGCCCAGCTAGTAGTTATCTATTTATTGGTGTTTGGATTTTAATAATCACCCTCTGTGTAGCACATTTGAGGTAATTACAGTCATAATATTATGTTATTATAGAGGAAAACCTTCTACAAGGGAGGAGAACATTTCCGGGCCCTCTCAGATTTTGAATATAGAACTTCAACATTATTTGGAAAGTTCATCAGTCAGCTGCTCAGGAATTGTTAACTCTTTAAACCCCATCGGGCGCTGGTAGCGTCTGGTAGTAATCACCATGTTCCCCCATCGGGCGCTGGTAGCGTCCGATACTAGTGACAACTGTTTCGTTTCATTTAGTGCTAGTTTTTGCTTGTTTTTCGGAACTATTCCCGATCCAAGTATTTTAGTAATGACTATGCCTTTTGTTTCCGCAATTTAGAAGTTGGAGGCAAGCTTTTGGGGTTATAATGAGACACAGTGCACCAAGTTTAGGTCACTGTAGAAAAAACTCAGGGGAAACAGTGAAAAAACTCTGGGTTTAAAGAGTTAAATCAGTCTTTTAATTTTAAGCCTGAGAACTGTGTTTTTTTTAGATTGTGCATTCAAAAAAAGGTTTCTCTTTTCTAAAAACGTTCATTTATGAGGCAAAGTTCTTTTCTTATTTCTTTTTAAGTAACTGGATTTGCAGATATTTTCGTTCTTTCATTATTTATTTTAGTGTTACTCTTTTACTGAATGTTTTAATTTAGTTCCTTACATGTATGTATGTATATATAGTATGCTTTAGCTGGAGAGTTTGACTTAGTAAAGAACATTAAATTAGAGCCAACGAGCAAAAGAATGAATGACTTTTGAGTCTTTTGCTCAATGTGCTGATGACAACTATGACAAGAATGATTGCAGGAAAAAGTGTCGCGACGCAGTGGAATCAGGGGTCGTCAGTTTTTGGGCATGTGGAGTTATTTGTATCATGTGTTTTATTTACCTTGCTTCCAATGAAATAGATGTCCATTTATGTTGAATAGAACTCAAGATATCTGCAATTGCAGGAAGTGAAGTCTCCTGGCTTCAGTGGTGAAATTACCAAGAAAATGGCCGCCAAAGTTTGGTGACTCCCGTGGCTAAAGCGTCTTTGAAAACTGAAAAATGACATATTTTGTTCCTTTAATCGATGTTTTTCAGTTTAAATTCACATGGAAATGGGGGTTTTTATATGGACATTAAAGAGGTTAAGCAAAAAAATAAAAATTTGATCAAAATTTCTAAACTGGCGGAACAATGGTTGTATCTCCGAGTTTGTTATTTTTACGAGCGCCTGATTTCACCACTCTGCCTCACTAATGTATTATCCTGTGCTGTGAGGTGTGTAATGTGGTTTGAGGTGTGTAATGTGCTTTGAGGTGTGTAATGTGCTTTGAGGTGTGTAATGTGGTTTGTCAGCCCTGGAATTATGGGAATACTTACAGATTGTCAAACTTTGTTCTATTCTAGTGTTATTGTGGTACTCATACTCTAAAGAGAAGTTCTAATGCTGTTTTAAAATCTTCGTTGCTGTTGATAGTCGTCTCGCTACCAAGTGGGTGACTGGTGGGTACCACTGGTAGGCTTACCTCTTGACTTTCATCCGTTTGCTTACCTCTTGACTTTCATCTGTTTGCTCACCTCTTGACTTTCATCCGTTTGCTTACCTCTTGACTTTCATCCGTTTGCTTACCTCTTGACTTTCATCCGTTTGCTTACCTCTTGACTTTCGCCCGTTTACTTTTTTTGTTTCTGTCCATCTGTCTTGCTCTTCCCAACACATCGGGACCTCAGTGCTTTCTTGTCATATCTCCATTTTTAATAACAGTGAAAACAGTTCATAACAAAGAGGGAGCTTATGAAGAAGTCACATTGTCAATATTAAAAAAGAATGGAGATACGACAAGAAAGCACTGAGGTCGCGACATACTCAACTGACTTTTATCGTGACAAGTTGCTCCTCCTTACTCTAAGCACTCTCTGCTGTCTTTACTCAAAGCCCTCTCTGCTGTCTTTACTCAAAGCACTCTCTGCTCCTCTTTACTCAAAGCACTCTCTGCTCCTCTGTACTCAAAGCACTCTCTGCTCCTCTTTACTCAAAGCACTCTCTGCTGTCTTTACTCAAAGCACTCTCTGCTGTCTTTACTCAAAGCACTCTCTGCTGTCTTTACTCAAAGCACTCTCTGCTCCGCTTTACTCTAAGCACTCTCTGCTGTCTTTGCTCAAAGCACTCTCTGCTGTCTTTACTCAAAGCACTCTCTGCTCCTCTTTACTCAAAGCACTCTCTGCTCCTCTTTACTCAAAGCACTCTCTGCTGTTGTTCGTTTGCAGGAATAATTGAAGAGAAGAAAGAACACCACATGGGATTTTTCCAGGGCATCAAGCTTGTGTTCACGTTCAAGCCGTACTTATGGGCGTCCTTGACCTTTCTGTGTCTCACAATCGCCATTCAGGTAAGTGCTGCACTTAAGAAAGAACTTTTTTTATGATGACAAGCGTGTTGGAATTATTCATTTGGAATCTTTCCATGCTGAAGGGTTTCTGTGTTTTTGCCTGACTAGTGTGTTGTAAATGTGGCAGGTTGATGGTGGTCTTAGAGTGGACAGTCACAGGACCTATTTTTCCAAATAAAGTTGATATGTTATACGTCAAAGTAAAGACAAAAAAATTAAAACACTAGAGGATAGAGTCTGAAAAAAAAGTAGAATTGTAATCATCTTCTTTTCTTGGACAGTGCACTTTACAGCAAAGACTACACATACCTCTTGTTTAATTCATCATTGAAAAAATACTGAATTACTTGAAAAAACTTGAAGACTTTCTTTCTTACTCTAGCGTTGTCTCAAATGAGAGAAGTGTTAAAAGACGCTAGCAAAAGAAAAAGTCAGGGAAACCCTTCAAAGTGTTTTGCTTGGTTAAAAAAAAGCAACAAAAAGCTATCATTGTTTTGCATACTCCACCATATGCAGCCTGTTGCAAAATGCACTTTTGGAAGGGAAGTTAAAGACTGCTATTATCAGAAGAATGTTTTTGACTAATACTTTATTGTTAATGTTAATGCACTAGATCCCTCTCTGGAAGCTGAGAATGTTTTTGAGTGATCTATGGTCTTCTGGGGGTAATAATGTAGTGTAAAGCGCATAGAGCTTGCTGTCGAGCGGGGTTTTGGGCTGTACAAATGTTATTTATTATTATTATTATGATTATTGTTATTATTATTATTATTATTATTATTATTATTACAATTATTATCATTATTATTATTATTATTATTATTATTATTATTATTATTATTATTAATGAAGAAAAAAATGTTTCATATTTCTGTGAAGTTTGACTTTCTTAGAAACCCCAGGGAAACATTTGTGATCATCTAAATTGACTTTTGCACTTTTGCTTCCATCGTCTGACAGTTTTCCTCACTGTAATCGTTTTGTTGATGAGTTTGTGGCCAGTGGAGCTAGAGTCTTTTACAATTTCTTGGTAACATTTTCCTCAGATTGTCCAGGGCAACGTCGCCTTGTTCTGCACACATACGCTCAAGATGGGAGAAGATTTCTCCTTCTTCATTCTTGTGCTGCTGGTAAGTGCCTGCCGGTGATTGGGACGTTTAGCTGTCTTGTGCAACGTTTTTTACCTATGATTCAGCTCACAGCGGCTGACTGTCTCCTGTTTTTTTATGCAGAGCCGCTCAGATCTGTTCTTATCTATCGCTCCCTTTGTTTTAGTTTTAGTTAGTGTTTTACGGCACTTGCAACACAATAAGGTCATATAAGTGCCGAAGATTAGAGGTGTTACAAGAGAGAGTTTGTTTTTTTTAAGTAGAGGGTTTTACGGCCCTCGCAACTGCATAAGGTCATATGAGCGCCAAGGGGTGGGTATCAACAGAGAAGTATTTACAGGGAATCAGGCTTACTTTGCTCACCTCTCTAGCTTCAACAGCACTATGTCTGCTTGACTATCAAGGCACCCCGGAAATAGCAGGTTACAAGAGAGTGACAAACATACAAAATAAGTAGAGGAAAAATGACAATAGTAAGGATCAGGAAAGAAAAAACAGCAGTTCCCTGTCGTAGATCAGGCACAGTTATGAGCGTGACATTGATGAGTCAGCCTATTTACAATACTACTGTGCTTGAACGAGAAATGTCCCCCTTTGGGAATGGCGTAAAGACACTACAGTCAGTGGCACTGCCCCGGGTGTCTAAGAGAGAGTAACAAACACAAAAAAGAAGGAGGAGAGATAAAGGCGATAGACGTTTGATAGGAAAGAAGAAATTTTGAATTTTGCCCGGGTGGCGGCCGAAGCCTACTATCGATTTTGAACCACCAAGGATCTTTAATGTGCGCAAATTGCACTCTGGACCTCCGAGATTGTTCGCCCTTGTTTGAGAACACTAGATGGAGATCTTTCCTACCAGAAGATCAGGGATGTGGCTGAAAGACAGCAGTAAGAAAGGAGCCAAGGAATAGCAGTAGAAAGGCTGCAGAAAGAGTCAAGAGCCCAGAGGAGGGGACATAGGAGGTGAAGGGATGGGGGCAGAATGTGGAGGTGAAAGCAGACGACAGAACATGGCTAGAGAGCAGGAAAATAAAGAGCCAGAACTTGATTTCCCCTGAAAATACGAAAATCTCAAATATGGTATCGCAGAAGGAAAGTTTTTAAGTTTTTATCTCTGTTTATAGTACATTATGGTCTTGAACATTGGAGGTTTCCCTTCTGTTGTGTTTGTGAATGATGAAATTAGAAACAATATGAGGTTTCAGCCGCCACATGGGCAAAATTCGAAATTTCCTACCAACTGAAAAAGTTTAATGTGTCCCGCGCGCTCACATGACCTTATGCAGTTGGGAGCGCCGTAAAACACTTACCCAAAAAAAAAAAAAAACCAGTATGGTTTTTGTCTAGAAAAGATAAGTGTGTGTTCGTCAAGGAATATGTGTGTTATGTTATGCTCTCGTTTCTTATCTTCAGTTTATGTCTTTCAAGACAGTCAAATCCTGACAGTGACATTGACCTAAGAGACCATAAATGCTCTATTTATTACTATTATTATTATTATTATTTTTATTTTTATTTTTATTACTATTATTATTATTATTACTACTACTATTATTATTGTTGTTGTTGTTATTTTGTTATTATTATTATTATTGTTGTTATAATAAAAATAATATTAATGATTATTATTGTCATTACTAATCATCTCAATTATTATTATTATCATAATTATTATTATTATTATTATTATTATTATAATTATTATTATTATTATTGTCATCCTTAATCATCTCATTTCTCATTTTCAGGTTGTGTCTATACTTTCGATGCCGTTCTGGCAGTTTATATCTGTGAAGTTTGGCAAGAAAAAGGCTTATGCAGCTGGAATGATGGTATGTTGACTAAGACAGCGACTGTTTTTAAAAAAATCTCTTTTGTTCTCTGGAGTTTGACTTCATTTAACAGAGTGCTTATTTTTGCGGATAAATTATCCAGAATTTTGGATTTCTAAAACAGTCTAGACCAGTGGTTTTCAAACTTTTTTCGCCCACCGCCCCCTTTTTCACCC
>NW_004797932.1:360573-369127 GCF_000002075.1 Aplysia californica | reverse complement strand
TCATCCGTTTGCTTACCTCTTGACTTTCATCCGTTTGCTTACCTCTTGACTTTCATCCGTTTGCTTACCTCTTGACTTTCATCCGTTTGCTTACCTCTTCACTTTCATCCGTTTGCTTACCTCTTGACTTTCGTCCGTTTACTTTTTTTGTTTCTGTCCATCTATCTTGCTCTTCCCAACACATCGGGACCTCAGTGCTTTCTTGTCATATCTCCATTTTTAATAACAGTGAAAACAGTTCATAACAAAGAGGGAGCTTATGAAGAAGTCACATTGTCAATATTAAAAAAGAATGGAGATACGACAAGAAAGCACTGAGGTCGCGACATACTCAACTGACTTTTATCATGACAAGTTGCTCCTCTTTACTCTAAGCACTCTCTGCTGTCTTTACTCAAAGCCCTCTCTTCTGTCTTTACTCAAAGCCCTCTCTGCTCCTCTTTACTCAAAGCACTCTCTGCTCCTCTTTACTCAAAGCACTCTCTGCTCCTCTTTACTCAAAGCACTCTCTGCTCCTCTTTACTCAAAGCACTATCTGCTGTCTTTACTCAAAGCACTCTCTGCTGTCTTTACTCAAAGCACTCTCTGCTCCTCTTTACTCTAAGCACTCTCTGCTCCTCTTTACTCTAAGCACTCTCTGCTGTCTTTGCTCAAAGCACTCTCTGCTGTCTTTACTCAAAGCACTCTCTGCTCCTCTTTACTCAAATCACTCTCTGCTCCTCTTTACTCAAAGCACTCTCTGCTGTCTTTACTCAAAGCACTCTCTGCTCCTCTTTACTCAAAGCACTCTCTGCTCCTCTTTACTCAAAGCACTCTCTGCTCCTCTTTACTCAAAGCACTCTGCTGTTGTTCGTTTGCAGGAATAATTGAAGAGAAGAAAGAACACCACATGGGATTTTTCCAGGGCATCAAGCTTGTGTTCACGTTCAAGCCGTACTTATGGGCGTCCTTGACCTTTCTGTGTCTCACAATCGCCATTCAGGTAAGTGCTGCACTTAAGAAAGAACTTTTTTTATAATGACAAGCGTGTTGGAATGATTCATTTTGAATCTTTCCATGCTGAAGGGTTTCTGTGTTTTTGCCTGACTAGTGTGTTGTAAATGTGGCAGGTTGATGGTGGTCTTAGAGTGGACAGTCACAGGACGTATTTTTCCAAATAAAGTTGATATGTTATACGTCAAAGTAAAGACAAAAAAATTACAACACTAGAGGATAGAGTCTGAAAAAAAAGTAGAATTGTAATCATCTTCTTTTCTTGGACAGTGCACTTTACAGCAAAGACTACACATACCTCTTGTTTAATTCATCATTGAAAAAATACTGAACTACTTGAAAAAACTTGAAGACTTTCTTTCTTACTCTAGCGTTGTCTCAAATGAGAGAAGTGTTAAAAGACGCTAGCAAAAGAAAAAGTCAGGGAAACCCTTCAAAGTGTTTTGCTTGGTTAAAAAAAAGCAACAAAAAGCTATCATTGTTTTGCATACTCCACCATATGCAGCCTGTTGCAAAATGCACTTTTGGAAGGGAAGTTAAAGACTGCTATTATCAGAAGAATGTTTTTGACTAATACTTTATTGTTAATGTTAATGCACTAGATCCCTCTCTGGAAGCTGAGAATGTTTTTGAGTGATCTATGGTCTTCTGGGGGTAATAATGTAGTGTAAAGCGCATAGAGCTTGCTGTCGAGCGGGGTTTTGGGCTGTACAAATGTTATTTATTATTATTATTATGATTATTATTATTATGATTATTATTATTATTATTATTATTATTATTATCATTATTATTATTATTATTATTATTGTTATCATTATTATTATTAATGAAGAAAAAAAATGTTTCATATTTCTGTGAAGTTTGACTTTCTTAGAAACTCCAGGGAAACATTTGTGATCATCTAAATTGACTTTTGCACTTTTGCTTCCATCGTCTGACAGTTTTCCGCACTGTAATCGTTTTGTTGATGAGTTTGTGGCCAGTGGAGCTAGAGTCTTTTACAATTTCTTGGTAACATTTTCCTCAGATTGTCCAGGGCAACGTCGCCTTGTTCTGCACACACACGCTCAAGATGGGAGAAGATTTCTCTTTCTTCATTCTTGTGCTGCTGGTAAGTGCCTGCCGGTGATTGGGACGTTTAGCTGTCTTGTGCAACGTTTTTTACCTATGATTCAGCTCACAGCGGCTGACTGTCTCCTGTTTTTTTATGCAGAGCCGCTCAGATCTGTTCTTATCTATCGCTCCCTTTGTTTTAGTTTTAGTTAGTGTTTTACGGCACTTGCAACACAATAAGGTCATATAAGTGCCGAAGATTAGAGGTGTTACAAGAGAGAGTTTGTTTTTTTTAAGTAGAGGGTTTTACGGCCCTCGCAACTGCATAAGGTCATATGAGCGCCAAGGGGTGGGTATCAACAGAGAAGTCTTTACAGGGAATCAGGCTTACTCTGCTCACCTCTCTAGCTTCAACAGCACTAGGTCTGCTTGACTATCAAGGCACCCTGGAAATAGCAGGTCACAAGAGAGTGACAAACATACAAAATAAGTAGAGGAAAAATGACAATAGTAAGGATCAGGAAAGAAAAAGCAGCAGTTCCCTGTCGTAGATCAGGCACAGTTATGAGCGTGACATTGATGAGTCAGCCTATTTACAATTCTACTGTGCTTGAACGAGAAATGTCCCCCTTTGGGAATGGCGTAAAGACACTACAGTCAGTGGCACTGCCCCGGGTGTCTAAGAGAGAGTAACAAACACAAAAAAGAAGGAGGAGAGATAAAGGCGATAGACGTTTGATAGGAAAGAAGAAATTTTGAATTTTGCCCGGGTGGCGGCCGAAGCCTACTATCGATTTTGAACCACCAAGGATCTTTAATGTCGCAAATTGCACTCTGGACCTCCGAGATTGTTCGCCCTTGTTTGAGAACACTAGATGGAGATCTTTCCTACCAGAAGATCAGGGATGTGGCTGAAAGACAGCAGTAAGAAAGGAGCCAAGGAATAGCAGTAGAAAGGCTGCAGAAAGAGTCAAGAGCCCAGAGGAGGGGACATAGGAGGTGAAGGGATGGGGGCAGAATGTGGAGGCGAAAGCAGACGACAGAACATGGCTAGAGAGCAGGAAAATAAAGAGCCAGAACTTGATTTCCCCTGAAAATACGAAAATCTCAAATATGGTATCGCAGAAGGAAAGTTTTTAAGTTTTTATCTCTGTTTATAGTACATTATGGTCTTGAACATTGGAGGTTTCCCTTCTGTTGTGTTTGTGAATGATGAAATTAGAAACAATATGAGGTTTCAGCCGCCACCTGGGCAAAATTCGAAATTTTCTACCAACTGAAAAAGTTTAATGTGTCCCGCGCGCTCACATGACCTTATGCAGTTGGGAGCGCCGTAAAACACTTACCCAAAAAATAAAAAAAAACCCAGTATGGTTTTTGTCTAGAAAAGATAAGTGTGTGTTCGTCAAGGAATATGTGTGTTATGTTATGCTCTCGTTTCTTATCTTCAGTTTATGTCTTTCAAGACAGTCAAATCCTGACAGTGACATTGACCTAAGAGACCATAAATGCTCTATTTATTACTATTACTATTATTATTATTTTTATTTTTATTTTCATTACTATTATTATTATTATTACTACTACTATTATTATTATTATTGTTATTATTTTGTTATTATTATTATTATTGTTATTATAATAAAAATAATATTAATGATTATTATTGTCATTACTAATCATCTCAATTATTATTATTATTATTATTATTATTATTATTATTATTATTATTATTATTATTATTGCTATAATAGTCATCCTTAATCATCTCATTTCTCATTTTCAGGTTGTGTCTATACTTTCGATGCCGTTCTGGCAGTTTATATCTGTGAAGTTTGGCAAGAAAAAGGCTTATGCAGCTGGAATGATGGTATGTTGACTAAGACAGCGACTGTTTTAAAAAAAATCTCTTTTGTTCTCTGGAGTTTGACTTCATTTAACAGAGTGCTTATTTTTGCGGATGAATTATCCAGAATTTTGGATTTCTAAAACAGTCTAGACTTTGCTCCCAAGTGCTCACTGGTGATCCCCACCTCCTTCCATCGCAACTATCTCGACTTCGATTCTAGTTAAATTAATGGAAACCAAGGCAGGCAAATGGACAACCTTTATTTAAGATGATACCAATAACTCTGTATACCCCAAAATTGACGAGCGTCTGATTCCATTGCGTCGTGACACTACTAATACGTTTGTGAGGCGCTGTGGAGAAATCAGGCGCTCGTCAAAATAACGAAATTGGAGAAACAGACATTCTCCCATCAGTTTTGCAAAATTAATCAAATTTTTTTGGTTTTTTGTTTAACGCTTTTATTTCCAAATAGAAACACATTTTTAGATCTATGTGAATTGTATTAACAAACATTTATTAAAAGCTCAAAATGTGTTTTCAGTTTTCAAGGATTTTTTAACTATTGAAGTTACCAAAATTTGGCGGCCATTTTCTTGCTATTTTTAGTGCTGAAACTAAGTGAATCTACCTCTTTCTGTCACATATCCTGTCCCTGTGGTTTTATACCAAAAAAATTATGAAATTATGCAAACTGAGCCCAAAAATGTGAAATAATGTAATTCTATTAATTTTGTCAAAGAATGATATGGAAAATAATCAGAAATTATGCAAAAAATGATCAAATTTTGCTAAATTATTCGGGGTGCATAAACACAGGGACAGTCTATCACAAATATCTTCACTTCTGCACAAGATAAAAGTAGTTTCTTTTCTTTCCCCAGCTGATGATTCCCGTGTTCACCTCCCAGCTGTTCCTCCCAGCCAACGTCAAGTGGCTGTACTACGCCCTCATGGTAGTCGCTGGATTGGGCATCTCGGTGGCCTTGCTGTTGCCATGGTAACTATGTACACATCGTTAATGTTGGGCTGTTTGTTGTGGGTTGTGAAGGAAATACAAATGCTTTTTTTAAAAAGTAAATTTGGCGCTTATATGACCTTATGCAGTTGCGAGGGCCTTAAAACCGCATCTAAAACTAACAAAAAAGTAAATAAATGTAGGTGTTTTTACAATCCTTTGCCTACAGTTTAGATCTTTTAGGAGGCAGGCCTTGACCCTGGCTATCAGCAGGTATGCCAAATCTCAGCTTTTTCAGGCTTTTTCAGGTTGGTTTTTTTTCAAAAATCATTTGGCATTCCTGAAGAAGAAGGCCACTGACATAAGGTCCTTCTTCTCACTCAAGACAGATAAAATATTACTGGAATTGGGGGAACAAAGTCCCCCATACCCTTGTAAAGGGAAGGGGGGAGGTAAGAGAGATGTTTTTGTGTGCTCAGTGAAAAAATTTACAAGGTTTGTTTTAGGTGAGATGTGAGACTCTGCTCCTTTTCAGAGTTTTTTTTCCAAAATCATTTGGCATCCCTGTATCAGGGCCAACCTGGGCCGAGAGGGAACAACATTCCAGGGAAAAGACAGAGATGCACAGGAGTCGAACTTGGGTATTAAACATGCAAACTGTGCAATCGCCTTTGGAGTTCAAAACAAAAATATGAGGCCAAGCGAAAACCAGCACTCTCGCTCAAAGACTCCCACATCACCTTCAACTCTAACCCCACCTTACTTGGGGTCACACTTGACCGTACTCTATCCTCCAACGCCCACATCCAAAACCTTGAGCTAAAACTGTCAAGCAGACTTCGACCATTGAAAGCCCGTATAGGCACCACCTGGGGTGCGTCAAGGGAATGCATAAAGCCATAAAGCCTAGTGACAGAAATATGCAATGTTTGACTCATGATAAGAGATATGTGCACAACCTTCACCTATTCATTATGGAAACTTTATTGATGAAGTGAATGTTTTGTGCGAAGTGATGTGTGCCAATGGCCTTAAACACTGAATAAACTTACTTACTTACTTACTTACTTACTTACTTACTTACTTACTTACCTACCTACCTACCTACCTACCTACCTACCTACCTACCTACCTACCTACCTACCTACCTACCAACCTACCAACCTACCTACCAACCTACCTACCTACCTACCTACCTACCTACCTACCTACCTAAGACAACCACTATTCTTCCTCCTGGACGATGGGTTCCCCTCGTGGACAATTTCGACTGTACCTATTTTTGTCTCCTGTGCGTTACCAGGTCTGTGCTGCCTGATGTGATTGACCTGTATATGCTGGAGAGGAACGCGCGCCATGACGCACTCTTCTACTCTTTCTACGTGTTCTTCAACAAGCTGGCAGCTGGCATTGCTTTGGCTGCCTCGCAGTTAGCGCTTGAGTAAGTAATATTAGAGATAGCAACCTTGAGTACTTTGTTTCATCTTTGTAGGCTTATACAGTTAGCGCTGGAGTAAGTAGTGTCAAAGTTAGCAACCTTGAGTAGTTTGTTTCCTTATCTTTGTATACAGTTAGCGCTGGAGTAAGTAGTGTCAAAGTTAGCAACCTTGAGTAGTTTGTTTCCTTATCTTTGTATACAGTTAGCACTTGAGTAAGTAATATCAGAGTTAGCAAGGGGACGTTGAAATATAATCTTACGCCTGGAAAGGTGGGGGGGGGGGGGGGGAAGGGGTCTTTGGCTCCTGTAAGAAAAGTGTAAGACTGGGCCACCCGACGTATATCTGCTTGTCTGCGGGGATGTTGTATCCCACTCAGACGAGGTGGACCCTGGCAGGTGGGGTTGAAACAGCCTACCACCTAAATTGCCTAAATTGTGTGAATGGGGGTGTAAAACCTTACAGTTACCAAATGAAGAGGAGGATAAAATAAGATCAGATAGATACGATAAGATACATCTTTATTGTCCAGATCCTGGCACATTGGTTTGGTGTTTCACCACATACACACTCACACACACACATACACACACACACTCACACAAACATGCACACACACGCACAAACATGCACACACACGCAGGCTTACAGTCGCATGCATAATATAAATGAACAGTAATATAAACAATAATATAATAATGTTAAATAGGAAAATTTATGTAGAATTTTACTAATGAAGTGTTTATTGTACCTGTGCGGTATTTCAGGTTTGGCGGCTATGTCACAGGAGAGTGTCACCAACCCAAGGAAGTGTCGCAGACGCTGCGTCTGTTGGTCACGCCGGGCCCCGTTGTCATGGTGATCCTGGCTCTCATTGCCCTCTACTACTATCCAATCGATGAGCACCTGCGGAGGAGTATAAAACACCGACTCCAGGAATTTGAGTGAGTTGGCTAAAACAGCACCTGGACATGGATGGCTGGTGCCTCTATAAATAAATCATTGATGGTCAAGGTTTGAGTGAGTTGAAAAGCCGTTTACCGTTTGACTCACCTGAGCCTGATGCGCTATTTTTCTCCCAACAACCACTGCAGCCTGGCAGTTTTAATAATAATAATAGATAGCATTTGTATAGCACAAATCCCCGCTCAACAGCAAGCTCTATGCACTTCAGAATCTATACTATTACCCCAGCAGACCCGAGAGCATTCTGAAACAAACTCAACTTCCTGGGAAGCATACAGTGCAAGCAGCCATTTATAGGCGCTAAAACACTAACATACTGACAAGATCTTTCGCTGTCAATGGACGGGTACCCATTTCCACCTGGGTGAAGTGAGGAAAATTCGGGTAAAGTGCCTTTCCCAAGGACACAACGTGGGGCCTGCGGCTCGAACCCCTGACCCCGCAACCTCTCTATTGCAAGTCCGGTAGCCTAACCACTAGGCCACCGACGCCACTATATACTGAAATGTGACCACAAAAAGACGCTGAAAGTTGTCACAGTAAAAACAATGCAACTTAAGAAAGAAGCAGAGGTGAAGCGTGCTGACAATATGAGCTACTTCTCCGATTCAAGCCGTAAGGAAATAGATACATCACGCTTATTTAAAGGTGAAGTTTTTACAACTTACAAGTATGAAATAATGAAAGACAGGTTATAGTTAAAGAATATGGTGTCAATAGAAAATCTACTAATTTGACCCTAATGTCGATTTTTGGCCAATATCTCAATTTGTGGATTGGGAGAAGTAACTCATTTTGTCAGCACACCTCACAAATACTCTCTCTCTCTGTCAGAAAAAGAAAACAACTGCATAAAATTTGTTTGAACAGTTTTTATTTTATCAATATTTTGAAATCGCAATGTCTGGGGGTTACGCGATTTTTTTTTCACCCAATTTATAATAAAATTATTATACTATAAAACAAGAGAAAGTTACTCAGCGTTTGTTCATGAATCATGCTGTGTCTATAGCAGCCTGCATGCAACTAATATAATATAAGCGATTAAAAAAAACACAAAACCGTGTAAATACATGGGTAGAGATAAACTTCTTGTATGGAATAAAAATATTTACAGCTAACACATTCATTCTAAGTTTTTGTGTCGGAAATATGCGCGGACACAATTATGAATGTAAAGAAATCAGTCACATTGTCAGTTATTGCAAATGGTCATAGAAACGAAAAATAAAGCTGGAAAAGTCTGGTGCAGATTCAGTGTCCCTGGAAAGCTAGAAATTATTCTTATTACCCAAT
>NW_004797932.1:357949-360473 GCF_000002075.1 Aplysia californica | reverse complement strand
AGAGAGAGAGAGAGAGAGAGAGAAATTTGCAGAATGAAAATTCAATAATGTTATCTTGAGACTGAGACAGGGCACGGAGGAGACTGATTTCTTTCTTTTCCAAACTCCTGGCACTCAGCAATCCAGGTTTAGAAGAGGTTAGATGGGTTTGGGATATACGAATTAGTCGGTCAATTTCTGTTTGATGGTGTGTGTTTATGGCGTTTACCCTTTTAATAAACACTAAACACAAGTTTCTATTTTTAGCGCGAAGCTTAGCCCCTCGTCTGGAGTCAAGACTGAAAGGAAAATATTCCTGAAAGGGCGCGAAAATTCCATACCAAATTAATTTAGACTGTAATTGAACACTTTCTGTCTGTAAATATAATTTGTAGCCCATGTGACAAACAGGGAAGAAGGTTACTTGGCTTCCTGATGCGGTTTGAAGAGAACCTCTCTACGTTTACGAGCTTTGTTGTCATGTGACGTTATTCTTTCTTTGACCCACCGAGGACCCGTCACGCTTGAAGCCTGTGCTGTTTTTTGAGTACTTTAAAAAAGACGCAAAACTTTCTTATAATTTAATACAAATTCTTCCATTCTGTTTTCTTTATCTGAATACTAAAAAGGCAGACAATTACATGCATTATAATAATGAAATATGTGTCCGGTTAATTCATGAGGGTTCAAAACGTGCGCCAGCGTCTGTAATGTAGTGGTTACGCGCTTCGCTGTCTTACACAGGAGACCCGAGTTCGATTCTCAAGTGGGGAGAACACTTTTTATCGAGTATTTCGGTTTTTCTGGTGCGATATTGTATCCCTCTCTATCCAGGTTGGCCCTAGCTTAACTAAAGCGTGCCGATGTAGGCGTAAAAAAACACCTGCATTACCAAGAAAGTTTCAGAATGTGCAACAACGATCCTGTTGATCTGCCGCTGATCGGACATATTATTTGTGTCCGCTACGTTTTCACACAGTTAACAGCGGATATATTTCCTAGGCTAATACTGTAGGTTTGGGTCCATCTCAAAAGGTTATGTTGCTGTCTTTTGTCTCCTGACTGTCGTGGCACAACTGATAAACCCCAAAAAATCAGCTAATTCGAAGGAGTTTTAGATATATGTAATCCAAATGACGTCCACATTTTTGTTTCGTCTGCTTGCTTTGAATATTCCAAAGCGACCTCATTTGTCGCAATGAGTAACCGAGAGCAGAGAACTTCCAAAAACAGGACGTTAACGTCGTTTGCCAAACTGTAACCCGTTATTTTGACCTCTTTTCATAGTTTTTTGTTCTTTCACTTCACATGGCCATGCCCACGCTCCCTCCCAAAAGAGAAGATCAAATCACAGAAAGTCTTAATCTAAACTTGATGAGAGATATGATTAAAATGTGCGCTTCGTGATAACGTCTGTTTGAAACTCAACAACACGCGTTTTAATGTCCGTAAAGCTGCCTGTTTGACATAAACTGGGCCGTGTGGACATAAACCTGACTGTTATTGCTTGTAAAACTGGCCCAAGCATCTTTTGCACGGCGGCTCACAGCTCTGGGGTGTGTCAAACACAGCTGGGGCATGAGTGGCCAACCAACCAACATTTTAGGCATATCTTTCTGTCTGTGTTTTGATGATTGTCTTTTCGGGTTTGTTTTCAGCAGTCTTCAGCATAAATCAAAACAAGATTTTTAAAAAATTGTTTAACATACAACTCCGATGTAATTTTGTGGATGTTTTTTTTTTACCCCAAAACAAAAACAAGAAGCCTAAATATTATTAAAAAACGAACAAGCCTGATGTAAAAAAAAAATTAAAGCAGAACCAGATAGTTGGTTTTTCGGTTGTTTTGTTTTGTTGTTGTTGTTGCTATTGTTTGGTTTCATTTCACATCATAGAGTTCGAGTTACGATATGGTTGTTTTAATTTCATGGAAACAGACAGTCATTGACAGGCAAGCTATTTTTTAAACTCTTCTTACTAATTGTTCATGCACACCTACCCTTCGCCTACGCCCGTGCCCCCGTCTCCAAAAACAAATAAGAACAAAATCTCAATCACGTTGGTTGTGTATGTTTTTAAAGACTAACAGCAAATCACTAACAAAATGCAAAAGTGCGATGTCACTTTGAAACCCAACCTTGCGTATATACCAACCACCAGTTCCCATTAGTGTGGAAGTGGCTGTCTGCCTCTAAGAAGTGTGCGTATGTTATTTCACTGTGACTGTCTGCCACATGAAGTGCGCGTATTTTATCGCACGTTGAGGACACGAGTGCTGTTATAACCACTCCAGCCTTTGTTACATTGTCCCACAATGACAAGGACCCATCACAGAGTCCATCAGCACTTCTGTTTGCTGACCCCCCTCCCAACATGTCAAAACCCGCCAAAACTCCCATTACCAAACGATTACTACTTTTGATCAATGTCCCCGGAGAATCCTTTGAAGGGCGTTCTGCCGCTTGTGGGAAAACCAGCAGCCAGTCTGGCAACACCGTGATAGCTTTGCCAGCCCCCTGGTGACGCTTTCCTGTCAGGTTTCCTT